>NC_056735.1:801694870-801793586 GCF_019279795.1 Protopterus annectens
TCACTTCCTTAGGTTGTGAGAACAAACAGAAAGAAAAAAAAAATATCCACATCCATAGACTCAATAAGTCTTGAATGGTATGAGATGGGTCTGGTCTAAATCAAGCAGAACCAATCTCAATAACTCGGGCTTTTCATTCCATGCTACTTGATTCATGGACACTGACTTTGCTGAATTTTTCTCCCTGTATACTGCTAATGTTTTTGCAACTTTCTTATAACTGCCAGTTATGGCATGAAAATTACCATAACCTTCATGTGACTTATGAGTGTACAGTGCAGTAATGAGATGCAAGTTGTAGAGATATGACAAAGCAAAAATATGCACAAAATGCTATAGATACTCAGAAGCAAATGTCTTGATGGGAAACTTCAGAACTAAGCTGTCTGCATACCTTTATTACCCTCCTGCACTACTGTACTCATGTGCACAGCCTAAATCTAACCCTAACATTAACCATAATTCTAATGCTAAACTTATTCCATATCATAAAACTTAACAACCTGGACACATCCTTACTTAATTCTGTCCCTAATCCTAATTCTAACCCTACTACTCCTTCACACACACACACACACACACGCACACACACGCACACACACACACACACACACACACACACACACACACACACACACACACACACACACACACACACAACACACTACCGCTCGCTCACACACTTATGCACATGCACATACACACAGTACCAAAACATATAGTCTTTCCAAGACATTTTGCCATTCCAACACATTTGCAATTCTTCCCCTATAAGGCCGATTATTGAGTTCAATGCCCCTTCGGCATGCACCTCCCAAAGCACATGTAGCAGCTGAAGAGACACAGATGTTCCTCACCAGAAGAATCCAGGGCCTCAAACATCTACCCTACACAGATAGGCTAAAAGTCCTGTCCCTCTACTCAGTTTTGTACAGACTCCTCAGAGGTGACCTCTATCTGGCATACAAAACATTATCAGACCCCGCCTTGATGGGACTGCTGCATATCCACTCGAGTAACCTGCATGCACAACCTCAACCTGTTCTGTGACATCAATAAGACTTGTTGGCGGGACAGATTTCTGTCTCAGATACTCCCCCATCTGTGGAATAGACTCACTCTCCACATCAAGCCAAGTACCTCATTATCCCTTTTCAAGCACAACCTGGATAACTGGATGGGAAACAGAAAATGCACCCCTGGGGTTCCACCTGTCTCCCTGTTGGGCAGGGGATTTGGGTGCTGACTTGTCTAAACATTGGCTAAACTCTTGGCTAGGCTTATAAGGGCCTCAGGGCCAACAGCCTAATAACTTCCTATGATCCTGTGATCCTGCGATCCTATTCTGCCTTACAAAATGTACCAAGCAACATTTTAACTTTCACTAGAATGTGCTCAGTCTGTTAATAGGAACTCATGACAGTTGAAAGGAACCCATGGCAATTGATAGGAATCCATGACAATTAACTTGGTCTTCTGTTCTGTATCTCTTAAAGATGCATTTTCCTGACATTTCTAATGCCGACTAATTTGATAAAACCACATAGAGCATAATGGAAATATTCAGTTCTAGAATGCTGAGTTTATCTGGAAGACAAATAGCAGATTACCTTTGATGATGTTTGTATGGGCATCTGTGCTGACATGTCATCTTCCACATTGCTTCCTCTTATTTATTTGTAATGATTCCTACATTTTATATAATATATTAATAAAATGTACTGCTTCCTTGTATTATTTTGATAACCACAAAATAGTGCCCTTAAACTAAGTTGGTCCTGCATTTGTATAACTCTAATTTTTGGTGATCTGCTGTTTATAAATTAATCGTTCTTCTGGTGGTTATAACTGACACAACAGCCAAGTTATTAAAGGTTTGGGGCTGTGTTTTGTCATGTTATCTGTTCCACTTGTCATGACACATAGCTGTGGCTTGTGGACAGCTTTTCCTCCCTACCCCAATCCCCAAAAGCAATATTGCACTGCTGCCCATCTTGATTGCAGTTATCAGTCAAATGTACGAAATGAAAATGCATGTTTAGAAACTATGCTAAAAATGTATTCCTTGTGGACAATAATGATAAATAAATATTTATGCATGTGAGTATGTATATGTATTAATGTGCTGGTTGTGTATGGATGTAAATGTATATATTCTATGGAACATATGAGTGAACCATAAAACATGATAAAAGCAGCCAACAAAAGCATATAAATTTAAAGTACAGAATAATTATTTGTTTGTGCTGTAATATTTGTAACACCTTTACTGAATTATCACTTAAGACATTGGCAAACATGCATTTACATTAAAAGAAAACAAACCATATTAATGTTTCTAATTACAAACATCATACATCACTTATGCTTTTTTGCATAGCTATCTTCAATCCAACATTACATAAATTGCTCAATTTCTTGCTTCCCTTTAATCTTACTCCTCTTCCAAAATATTATTCTGCATGCATTGTTCCCATAATTTCTATTTTTTTTTCTTTGTAATTTGCTCCTACACTTTTCTAAAGCTCCCACTTCCAGCCTTCTCATCTCTGTTACAATATCCAGTACTTCAAATGCAGTTGGTTTAAATTTTGACTTCCATTTTATAGTTATTGTTTCTTTTTGTCAGCCACAAGTATTAAACTTATTAAGATCTTACAATTAAGATCTTGTATCACAACTCAACAAATCATTCCTTATTTGCACCCATTTGCTCACTCAATATTTCTGACAGAGTACCCTTTTGGGAAATTCTGAAATCTGACATCACATTATACTCCTAAAACATATGTTCCCAGTTACCTTTTTCTTCCCATTTTACCTCCATTTGCCATCTACCTGAGGAAGAATTCTTTGAAGTCTATGCTTGGGGTATAAAATACCTCTGCAAACACTTCCAAGCAAAATCCTAAATCATCTGGGCTTCCTTTAATACTTGGGCCCCATACATATGTCATCCCATTGTTTCCTTGTGAATTGCTTATCCAGTCTCTCTTCCCAATCATTTATAACTTCCTGTGATTGATTCTTACAGTTACCATGCAATATTTTATATGCCCTACTAATTATCTCTTTTTTAATAGCAGATTCTGCTGTAAATTCAACTAAGATCTCTACCAGAGCAGGTTGTTCTCTTAAGATTCCATTGTCCCTTTCCCTTTGCATGTATTCTTAATTAAAGGCCCTGATAGTGAAGGTAGACTCTAGCCTGCAGTCCAAATGCCTTCTTGGCCTCTACCCATTCTATTACCTTTCCCTCTCCAATTATTTGTACCCAATACTGTAGTTCCTTTGTCAATGTCTTCACGTAAATTTCAACCCCTCTTGCCTATTCTCTGTACCCATAAATGCAGTCATCCCCATCATCAGAAGCTTCTTTTTCCATTTCCCGTATTGGTTTAATTTTTAGTATACTTTCTGTTACTTGATGAATATGACATTTTATGTGTTTGTTGTTGTCCTCAAGGATTTGCATCCAAAACCTTACTCTCTGCTTACTTCTTGAATTTCCCCTGCTTTATTATCATCACTTTCCACTTTAAATTACAGCTTTTTGTTTGTGTTACATACACTCCTTTTCCTTTGTTCCTGATAATTTGTTAAATATCCCTCCTAAAATCTTTCTTTACCAAATTCACATGATCCCTTCTTTTAAATTGTCTGCACTGCAGTAGCATTTCTGTTTGAACCCTACATTTCTTAGTATCATTTTATACTTCTACCTTTATATAAACACTTGTGAGGCCATTCACATTCCAAAATAATATGGATGATAAAAAGTTATTAATCCCACCTATTATATATAACTGTTTTTTTTTTTTAAATGTCTATTGCCAATGTTTGTGTTACATGCACCCACTAATGTTTGGTGGGTTTATGTTTTATACAGTTGTTTGTTTTCATCCTCATTTGACCATATGTCACATTTTACAAGACTTTTAATGAAAAACATCAAACAAAAAAACAAACACCCCAATGTCACAAAAATAGATACTGCCAGCACAGCTACCTGTTATTTTGTAAATAATTATATGTCATTTGTGAATATCAACATGATTTATATAAGATGCTTGTGTTACAACTGTATTAGAACTGCATGGCATGTGTATATCAAACGGGTATATGTGTGAAAAAAAAAGTATTTTATAAAGTGCTTGTGCTTAAGATGTAACCACAGTGTGCACTGCTAGAAGAAAACAGAAATGTGCATGCACTATTGTAGTTGTTCAAATGTACATATTTTAACAGTGGAAACTGGAATACAGGAAGTTAACTTCAGAAAAATATCTGGACTTAAATTATTATATGGCTAGACCATAAAAAATGTTATCTTTCAGTGTCAATGCAGCAAGGAGACACAATATCTGCACTAGGGAGTTTTCTGTATTGTCTTGGAAGTGTTTTATTATTTTACAACTTCCACCATCTGCCTAAAGATCTGAGATTTATGCATTTTCACAGGTAAATGCTAAATGCTACCAGCTGCCATCAATGGTTGTTTTGCGTGTGGGGACTAGAAGTCAGATGAAAAGAAATTATGTCATTCTGCAAGCTAGCCCAGCAATAATATTTGAGATAATGATTCGAGAGCTCTCTTTGAGAGACACACACCATTCTGCATTCTGTCTTGGACCTAGCAACAAGATGCATTCACAACACAGCTGCCTTAATCTATCTTAAGTAGATTAACTAGGGTATAGTAATTCTCTTAGATTCAGTCAGGAATATAACAAAGCTTAGTTTAGATGTTTTTCTATATTTATTTGAGACTATTCTGCAATGTTGTTTTAAATAGTTCCTGTGATTTTGAGCACTGATGCCACTGTAAATATATACTATTTTCTTGTTCATTTATTATTTATTATTAAATATATTTAAACCTTTCATTCTGGCTGATCTGTGTAGAAATATTTAAGTTCTGAGAGTACTTGCATATTTATTTATTTGCTGACACTGTGTAGGTCACTCCTAATAACCTTGGTCTTGGTCAAACTAACATTTTTTTAATACTAACATTACACAGTAAGATTGGACACCCTTTGCTAAGGGCATTAAAGTAGCTGATAAGGAGCTGGCTGGTGGAAGTGATAACTTCCTTATAGTCTGGGCTACAGGGGGCATAGATAGTAAACTTTTGCCAGACTTTCTCAGGTGTACATATGTGTGTGTGTGTGTGTGTATGTGTGTGTGTGTGTGTGTGTGTGTGTGTGTGTGTGTGTGTGTGTGTGTGTGTGTGTGTGTGTGTGTGTAAATCAAACCCCAAAGTGCATGTGTGTCATCTACTTGGGGAGGGACATGAAGCACTGGTTGGAGAGAGAGGGTGCTGGAGGTCTTGGCTTGGCTACTCAGCTGAGATCTCGACTCTATAGCTGTGCCAGTGGGGGGGGTCTTACTGGAGATCTAAAGAAAGAGGGAGAAACCAGCGCCAGACTGACTGTGGTCTCTGTGTGCTCTTAAGGGAAATTGCACTTGATGCAGAGAGCTGCATCTAGATATACTGTGTGTGTACTTATCATCCTCCCAGTGTACGTCCCCCACTGTTGCCAGTGGTAAGGATTGAGGCTCCTTGATAACAGGTTCAGTGGTGGGGCGTCACACCCAGAACACCCCTTAACCTATTAACTTAAAACAATCACACAAAACTATGTATATCTTCAAATAATGAAGTTTAACCCATTTCATTGGAACAATTGTCTCAAATCAACAGCTGTACTTACAAGCATTACTTGAACTAAAATTAAGGTTATCCATGCTAAGATGCAGGCTACAGCCTGTCCTCCTACTTACACTAATTGCTGTCTGTTCTTATCTTATATGTTTTACCTCCCAGGTGTAAAAAAAAAAAAAAAAAAACAGCTGTTGTGCTTTCAGAAAACATTAACTTTAGCTTTAAAAATGCTGTGGCTTTAATTGCCTTCACATTCAGTTAGCTGTCTCCAAGTAAACAAAAAAACAAAATGTACAGCAGCCCTCAGCTGCAGAGTTAGCTCACAATGAATATGTATTTGCTAAAGGAAAGATTTTCATAACATTCATTCCTCTCTTGTTTACTGGCTTACACAAAAAAACACTATATTAAGTCAAGGGAATTAAAATTAATCAATACATGATGCAAAAGCAACAGAAAATATACCAGATATTACAGATATTATAATCTGTGCATTTTTAAATACCACACACACCTCAGCAACCCAGGATTACAGCATATTAACTAAAACTTTTGTCCATTGTTTATCTTTTTTATGTTATAATGCCTACCTTTCATAAAACGTAAAAGAGATGGAAAAAGGCACTTGTTTGCTTTAGTATCTTTATCACATACAGCAATAACCGAAACTCCTTTACTATATCACATGTAATTTAGATCATGAAATGTTTTGTACAAATACTATTAAGAACAAAAATTGTTTTACTTACAGTTACTTTTTATCTACTCCTTTTAGTGTCCTTCCAAACATTACCCAAAACAAGCTGATAAGCTGATGGTTAACCAGTACTCAATATCCAAGCAAACTCCAAAAAATAAAAAGAGCACTGGATACACTCAGATTCTTTTATTTAAAAATTGCAAGTTAAAACCTCTCTTCAGAGATAAAACTTTCACCATAAGGCTTCCTCAGGTGAATACATCTTAACAATATCAGTCAACAGTTAAATAATCATTAAAATCACAGGACACAATTTCAAACAGATTGATATAATTCCCTTAAATAAGGTTTTAAAGTGAAACAGTCATTTAGTCCTGATGTGAAGTGGGGCTTCATCCGCAAGATCCATTTCATTTCCTTACTTTCTGTTAACATCTTTACATCTCCACCTCTAAGTGGTTTATAAATAACTTCAATATGAAAAATTTAAACACATGTTATTCAACTCTATCTAAAATGTGTTTACTTAATGCATTTGTCAATAATTTATGTTTTATATCAGTAAGATGACCAGCTATACACTCTTTAAACCTTCTATTGCTCATTCCCACATAATAGCTTTCACATAATTCACATTTAGCTATATAAACTAAGTTGCTAGTATTGCAGTTTCCATAAGCCTGTAATATAAACTAAATTTTTTTGTGACAGGATGTATTATTGATCGCTTCATATATAAATGTTTACAATAAATGCAATTATTACATTTAAAAGTGCCCTGCTTACATCCACTTCCTAGAAAAAAACTTTTTGGCTGCTCCTTGTAACACAATGTTTGCTTCAACATACCATTGCATTTGTAACCAAATGCTGGACCTTCTGCTACTAAATCTTGCACCCAGTGAACATCTCTTAGAATTTCCTAATGCTTCATAATAATATTTTTTTATTTATGTTGTATTCCTATTGTAAGTGAGCATATATCTTGTTTTATTTGATATAATACGTGTTCTATCCTTCCCTTGATGACCCCTACTAAAGTATGGGACTATTTCTTGCCTGACTGTTGGTGTTTATCCTCTCTTAATGCTTTTTCCACTGCTCTCCCTGAATAACCTCTCATGAGGAAGTCCTGATCCATATTTATTAACTATCTGATTTATCTAGTTGTGTGTTCAACCTTACTACCCTTTGCATTTGGTTCAAAACTATGTTATCAAACATAAAAGGAGGGTGCATACTATTGCAATGTAGATAATTATTATGTTTCACCTCTTTTCTATACATTTCAGTGTGCATTTCACCTTCCATATTTCTTAACAGCATAACATCCAAAAATGCTGTCTGCTCAAAAGAGCATTCATGCTTGAATTTAAAAAAAAGGTGTGCTCTTATTAACATATACCAAAAATCCATGAAACTCTTCTAAACTCCCTTCCCAAATTAAAAAAACGGTATCCACGTAATGCTTGTAAAACGTAATAAAATCTCTGCATTCATTTACTGTGGAGAGAACATATTTTTCCTCTCATATATGCATAACGATGTTTGCATAAGTATTAGCTATGCTTGTTCCCATCGCTATGCCCTCTTGCTGATAGTATAGTTTTGTATCAAATAAAAAGACATTATTAGTTGACTAATCTTAATATTTCATAAAGCAAATTGATTTTCTGCATTTCATATCCTGAACATTTTATTAAGAATGTCTTGGTGCTAGCTATTCCTTCATCATGTGGTATAGAATTGAAAAGGGAATCAACATCCACAGTGACAAAGTGTATCTTTAAATAACCCCCTGACCAAGTGTAAAACTGCTCCAAGAAGTTAGTTGTATCTTTCAAAATGGTAGGCATTTTATCCAAAACTATTTGTAATTGCTGTTCTAGATATTTGGACATAGGTTCTGTCACCCACCTTTTTGAAGACACTATAGGCCTCATTGGGGGGGTCAATCACACTCTTATGTAATTTTGGTATGCCATAAATAAATGGCAATTTCGAATTTTCAACAAACAGATAGTTGAACAAATCATCTGTAATAAGGCCAGTGTCATGCATTTTACATAACCTGCTATTAAATTCTAAACATAAGCCATTTACTTTGTTCCTTGTGATGGTTTTATACTGATCTCCTTGCAGCATCATTCACATTTTATTAAAATAAAATCCAGTCATCACTTTTTCTTCTAAAGCCGTATTTCATAAATCTGATTGATGCTTTATAAACTCACATTTATTCACTAATTTCATTGTTGCTGGTCTTCTTCCTGTTCTTCTACATCTCGCAACCCCAGACTCCTGTTTTTCTAGTCAACTCCTGTCCTTTTTTTGTCTCTCACACATTTTCCTTGGGAACACTGGAAAAGGTTTCAAAGACAAAGTCTCTCTATAAGCTTTATTATGAGAAGCACAGTGCCCTTCTTTTTGATGGCTCACTTTTTGATAGAAAACTTATGTATTCCTCTTTAGCATGTTTCGTGTCAAAAAATTACATTGATCTTCCAGAAAAAATATTTTGAATACAACTGGATTTAGCAGCTTGAATATCACACCTGCATCAATACATTCCTCAATTACTTGGATAAAGTTACTTCTCTTCTGCCTGATGTAGATTGAATAATAATTTTCCACAAACACTCTTTCATCTCCTATTTTTAACACTCTGTCCTTCTGCTACACTTTTTCAAGATCAGCTCTTTCTGCTGGTATGATTGCATCTTTGCTACTATAGGTCTTGATGCTTTTACATGGCCAGTTTGCAACATAGTCTTAATGTGCTCCTTCAATTTATAAATATTGCTGTGGAATACCAGTCTAGTTGCTTATTTGTGCTTTTATAAAATTAATACAGTTTGTACATTTAATTTCTAATACAGGAGGAGGGGTTTAGCACTTGTTTGGTGCCTTTTTTATACATAAAAGGATTTCTTTTTTACTCTTCTTGTTTCTGATGATGTCATTTTGTGAATAAAGAGCTTAACCAATATTTTTTCTTGTGCTATGGTGAATAAAGTGTTTTGGATTGTTGTTTGGACTATTCTACATTCTTTTTTTATAATTTTGCCTATAGTTTACGCTCATTACCATTTCCTGTGTTTTTTGGTATATATAATTTCTAATACAGTCTGTACATCTAATTTCTCTGATACAGCAGAAAATCTCAAGTTTTCACTGTATCCTGAGTTTTCTAAGTCTACCATTTTTTTGAAATCGCTCTTCTAGAGCAGTCTCATACTCACCTTTTCTTCATTTCAACCTCTGATTTTTTTTCAGTTTTATCATTTCATCTGAGTAGCTGTTAAAAGCCCCTTCCATTTTTTCCAGCCTTTTGTTATTTGAGTTGATGTACTCCTTCAGTGTTTCATTTATTTTAATCAGCTCTGAGCATATTTATTTTCAGTTCTGTAGTAATGGAAGCTGTGTCTTGCACCAAAGCTAAAGCCTGAAATGCTTTTTGCAGAACAGCTGCTTGATTCTTCCCTGTCATTGTTATCTCATCAGCTTTTCTAGTTGATTTTCTTTCAGGCTCTCTTTTCTTCTTTGTTGGCATCCAAGCTTTGTACTATTTAGCCAGTCACTGAATTTACTAAAATGTGAAGAGTTACTAGCCTTTATCCTTGACATTGGAAAGTTGAAATTAAGCTGATGATCAGTGTGCAGCCATCTTGGAAATCCAGAGCAATCGGTTTTGAAGCAGTAAGCATAAAGCATGTCATAAACAAAAGGAGAAGGAAATATTCAGCGAAGCTTGTATTACCTGCATCAAACATATGTGTCTAAATTGACCTCCTAAATATACCTCTTAACCTGTTAGCACCAGAAACCTGGACAGAGCCAAAAATTATGAGGGACAAATGCACAAACATAGGGACATATTTAAAATATTGCTCTTATAAGCTTAGAAAGTTGCTAAATAACAGGTTTTTGCATTTCTGAAGGATGTAAAGTCAGAAACTCAAATGGCTGTCATTCTTTAGTGACATCAAGTCTTCAATGATGTGCCATAAAATCACATTTTTTATGGGAAAGGACCAAAAATATGATCTAAAAATCTGGACATTCTGTGAAAATCTAGACAGTTGAGATATATGTTCCTAAAGTTCCTCAGTACAAAAAATGAAATATTTATATCCAAATGTATTTGATATTGTGTGAGTTTCTGGCATTCTAAAGAATGCCATGGAGATAGTCTGTAATAGACAAAGTAAATATATGACCAGACCTTTAAATGACATTGTCATTTATTAAACAGACACACCATATCTTGAAGTTTAAGGCTGAGATAACAAAAATGAGATATCCCAGTTAGCAAATTTACTGTGCACATCTTGAACAAGTTGCAAATGATAAAAGTATGATCTTTTCTACTGGGCTACAGTAGATGTGACAGCACACTATTAGAAATAGTAATTATGCTCTAGGCCTTCATGCAGTTAGAGAAAAACTACAAGAAGGACTTGAAAAACTTGATGGAACAATGTAATTATACCATGACCCCCCATTAATATTCCAAAACATGCACGCTGACTGGCCAGCGTGCACATTGTAAATCGACTTATACTAATGGAAAAGGTCCGGTCGCCCGGACTTTTTCCATTAGTATAAGTCATTTTTAAAACACTGTCTCGCTATGTTAAAAGAGTTTAACATAGCGACACAGGTTTAAAAAAAGCAATGAAGATCTACGTTGCTTTTTTAAAGCTGTCTCGCTATGTTTAACTCCTTTAACATAGCGACACAGTGTGTAAAAAGCAACGGAGATCTTGCTTTCTCCATTGCTTTTTTTTTTAAAACCTGTCTCGCTATGTTAAATGGGTTTAACATAGCGAGACAGCTTTAAAATAAGCAACGGAGATCTCCATTGCTTATTTTAAAGCTGTTTCACTATGTTAAACCCATTTAACATAGTGAAACAGTTTCTAAAAAGCAAAGGAGATCTTGCTTTCTCTGTTGCTTTTGCCCACAGCTCTGATGTACAGCGTAGGCATACGCATGCGCAGTACATCAGAACTGCCGCGGATACCAGACAGCTGTGGAAGGGCAGCAAGGAGGCATTATACAATGCCATTATTTAAGAAAATTAAATATTTATTTTCTTAAATAATGTCATTGCATAACAGCAATAACCCACTTCTGCATGTGGGTAATGCTGGATTTACCCACGTTTGGCTTTGTTTGGTCCCTTGGGCTTCGCCCTCGGGACCAAACCACGCCAACCGTGGGTAAATCCAGCATTTTCCACACCCAGGCGTGGGTTATTGCTATAGTACTGTCTTAAGAATAGCTATTTAACATTTAATGGAAGGTACTGCTTTTAACTTATGGTACATCTCTGTGGAATTCGTTGTTCAACGTGTGCTAATATTGTCATGCTACAGCTTGAATATAATTTAATTAATAGAAACTAATTTTACAATAAGAGTATAGTTGCTTATACATGCTTTATAAATTATGCTTTCTTGTTCCATTGAACATAGTACAGGGTAGTTTGGTAAAATTATTTAGTTTAATTAATATAAAATAATTTTGAAATAAGAGTATAGTTGCTTATGAATGCTTTATAAATTATACTGTCTTGTTCCATTGAGGTAGTACAGGGGAGTTAGTTAAAACGATTTAGTCTGTGAATGCCAATGGCTAAGGGAAAAAATCTCTAAACTTGTGGACTTTGTGGAGGTTGAGGTAAGAATAAAATAATGCTCAAGATGGTTCAAAAAGAAACAAAAGCTGTTACGATCCTCAGTGTGGTAACAAGCATTTTAGATCTCTGATTGTCTCAGTACAATATGTAGAAATGGTTGGCTGTACAAAAGAACTGCTATTTAGAAAGTGAGATATAAGGCAGAAAAGCATGACAAAATGGGCTATGAGTTAAAACAATTAAACAATGACTGCAAAATGTGTTAGATGGGACAATATCTGTATATAACTCATAGTGTGGGAAATACAGTGAAGACAGGTTAAGACATATAGTGGATTAAGTAATCGAATAAGTACCAAGTTACTTCATAAAAATAAAAAAAATATATTATTTTCTGTCAAAACTTTTGCCTGCATCTTTCAGGTATCCTACTTACAGAGCAACTATTAGATGCAGTTTTATTTAAAATGTGCCACTGAAGTAGGATTGCTGCAAAAGTTAGGCAATAGTTATTTCAGTAGATGGAAGGAGGAGTTAAGACACAGATGCATGGCCTACATAAATGATACAGATATTGTAGTGTGTGTGTGTGTGTGTGTGTGTGTGTGTGTGTGTATATATATATATATATATATATATATATATATATATATATATATATATATAAGTATATATATATGGAGCTTATCTCCCCGGTCCGATACTGAAAATGGACATATATCCAGTTAGACTAGCCCGGTCAACAAATGTAAAATAAAATATATATATATATATATATATATATATATATATATATATATATATATATATATATATATATATACATTTGTGTGTGGCCTGTGTGCATGTATAGTGACAGAAAACTTTGATGAGTGTAGTTTTCATAAAAAGAGATAAGTTCTATAATTTTGTGTCATTTTAAACATTGATTTATGACATTACTTTGTGATTGCTGTTTATTTTACACAGTCAGAATAATTACACGGGTGCAAATCAGAATTCAGGAGCATATTAAAGAATTTATTCTTGGGAATATATATAATTTTGTTGCACAATCCTTTGGGTAAGTATATTACAGAGATAAGAGTAGCTCTATATTTTTTCATCATCTGAAAATGAATTTGAATTATGCAAAGAGAACATTTAGGTTTAAAATCTAAGGTTAAAAGGACTTGTTTTTAAAAATTTGAGATAATTTCTCCTAAGAGGATAAATTGCTACATGTCAAATGTTGGTAAACAGTGTTTTCCTGTACAGTAAATACAATTGATAGTGCTCTCTTTAAATACAATTGACAGTGTTCTCTTTAAATCCGTAAGATTTTTTTTAATTAACTTCTGTCTATGGAGCCACAGAGATTGTTGACCTGAGTTTTATTCATACTTCCTCAAAAAATTATATTTTAGTATTTCTATAGGTGGTCAAGATTAGACTACCCGAAAAAAACAAAATAGATTACCCAAGTGTCATGTACCCAAATCACAATGATACAGCAGCAGAAAATTCTATTTGCACTTTTCCATGTGAAATCACTGCCAGTGTTGTTTGTAAGTGTATGCTGGTAGTGATTACAATGTTTAACAAGATTTTCTCTCTCCTTTTTGGGGTTTTCCCCAGTTGTGATTGCATGGAGGTGTGACTCCTGCCATAAACAGATACAGTCTCAGAGTTTGTTCTTTTGGTTTTATAAATTAAGCAGCAAATCTTTTTTAGGATGATTCTAGTGAAATGTGGGCCAACTCCTTGATGAGATCGATAAAGTCCTGATGATGACCAAGAAAATCAAAGTCCAACTGGTGGTCCTGGAGGCGCTAGTGGGGAGAGAGAGGGATGTGGAAGGCATGCTGTGAACTGCTCTCTTTCTGGTTCGATTGGAAATAGTCAAGAGGATCAGAGAATGTGACATAATCAGTAGAATACATGGGCAGGGAAACAATGCTGTGTCATCAAAAAAGATAGGGCACCACCTTTTACAATTTCCATGACACACCAACATGTCCAAGTGATGTCAACAAGTTGAGGCTATAGCTTAGCTCCACACAGTATGCTAGTTTTACGGATGGTCACAGTGTGATACTCACATCCACATTCATTCCTTTTTATGTGCATAGGTTTTAATGGATACAGACTTAATAGGCCTAATTGTCTGAACAACAGAGTCCTTTTCAGTGAGAGGACACATTGAATTTTGGCTTTAGAATGTGGATCCACTGGGGAAGGATGGTATAATAGTGCGTAGGATGCATAGCTGTCCGACTTTTATTTCTAGAATTAGAGACAAAGCAAAAAAAGTAATTAGGGAAAAGGCCCTTTGTTAGGGACACATTTTAAATACTGGTACTATTAAGAGAAAACTTGTCAAAATATGTCTAGTTTTAGATGATACAAAATAGAATTTTGAGCCAAATTTAGTTGCATGTTGGAAAGTTATAGTCATATGAGATATACGGAAGGATGGAGTGTGAAGTCAGCAGTTTCTGACCCTATGCACATGTCTCTGAGCATCTCTCTCTACTCAGATCTAGGAAAGAAGATTCTAGAATACTGTGCTATTGAAAGAGTAGATAACAAAAGGAGGGAATACTAAAGCTTAAAGGTAAACTCCACACTGACCTACAGTTAACAGTCCTTAGTTTTTTTCTCCCTACAATAGTTCCAGTATTGTGTAGGTACCAGAAACCTGCTTGTACTTTTTAAAACTTTCATTTCCTTGTCTTGGAATAAAAGGAAGGGAGAGCCTATTTACTTTTTTTTCAAACTTGACTTGTCACATACTTTGCAGAGGGATGTGTCTGCCTGCATGACATACCATAGGCAAAGATAAATCTGTAGTTTACTCTGTCAGGTACTGTTGTCGATCTTAGATGGACAATTAATCCTGCTAATGTTAGAAACACACCAGCTGATATAAAAAAGACAGAAAGCTGTAAAACTGTTATCCACTGTTTTTATTGCATAGGGGAGGAGAAATTAACACTCTCTTTTCATAGCAAAACAAAGCAATTAGACAAGTCAGGGGTTTAAAGGCAGTTGTCACCTTTTCTTATAAATTTACATAAGCAGCATCACGGTATTGAAAAAACTTTAAATGGTGGTGGTTTATAATAGTTTGTATGTTAATATACCTTAAAAAATATTATCAAAGATTTCTGTGACATTTAGAGGAAAGTCAGAAAATAATTTAGCTAAAAAAATCCCCACCCCTAGGTAGTTTGTTAAAAATGGAAAGCAGGTTCATTCTAAATTATAATACTTAAAAACCTAAAGGTATGGATCTAGATATGAATTTAAATGTATAAGTAAAATATTTATATATGATGTTTTGTAACTTATTGTATATGGAAAAAATATTTTACCCTTTTTAAGGGTATGTTTGTTTAAGCAGGTTCCTGTAGTAGATTACTGAGTGATGAGATGATTGTTTAATTGGAGCACTTTGATATAAAATGGAAGTGGTTGGTGGCTTATGTTATAAATTGAAGGCTGTTTGCCGAACTACCAGAAACACCATTAAAAGTTGGAGTTTGTTTCCAGTGACCGCCTCCTGAGTGTATTTTTTGGATATTTCGTGTTGCTGTTTGTTTGGATTTAGATTGATGTACTGTCTGCATGATTGTCAACTGTATAGATATTTTCAGAATGTCCAAAGATTAGACCCATGCCTCTGCCTTGCAGGTATGACCATAGTGATTGACTTGAAAATATTGTCAGGACATCACTGATGCCATAATTGTCAACTGTGCAGATTTTTGCAGAATGTCCACTTTGTACATAATTGTCCACAGTGTACATACTTTATTTTCTGCTCATAAGTTTCTTGTTTACTGAATAATTATTTTCAAATAATTATAGATCGTGGTTAGAAAATAATGTCTACATGTCCTACTGTCTAAGGTTGGGAGGTATACAAATCTGTGATAGTGACAGCAGTGTATACAGCTTAATATATATTGCACCATAGCACTACAGAGAATAGTAGTGAAGGTACTATTGTATTGATTTTTCCTTTTTATCACAGGTTACCCTACACCACTTGAAGTCAGTGACATGTCTCTTCAGACTCTGATGATGATGATGGTGGCCAAATTGAGGCACAGCTGGGGATTGCAGGGGCTGAGTCAGACACAGAGGTTGACATCCCTCGTCCACTCTCATTATCACCGTACACAGCCAGTATGCTTACACATACCAAGTTCGCTGAGCCTACAGATATAGGACAGTCAGATGGTGGGACATTGAACAGGGAAGTATGGCTACTGTGGCTTCAGTGACTATTGACAGTGGCCATAGCCAAACTGCTGGCGAGGTTCCACGCAAGCAGATTGATAAGGGTACTCGTAGGAGGCCTGCTGTCCCTAAACCACCTGTTGCAGGTGTCTCATCACATGTTAATCAGCATATGTATAGAGCCATCATGTAGGCACAGGCATGTTCAGAAATGAACTCCCGATGAATGTTCAAGGATATGGATGCAGCACAGTCTGACATCCATGACTGCCTCCACTGTGTTTCTGGATCGGTTGACTAACATAGTGGAAAGAGATATGTCTGAGATAGATCTCATACTATCTGTCTTGGAAAGCACATTTTATGTGATGGAATATCTGATTGGAGTTGACCATCAGCCTCATGGGCATAGATTAGCAACTACATCTGCGTCAACGTGGCCGTGCACAGTCATGCTCCCATAGTGGGAGTACATCCAGCTCTCCAGAGGGAAGTGTGATGTCCGCACTAAGATGTAGCAGGCCATGGGCTCATGGTTCTGGGCATTCCCGTGGAGGACACATGATGAGCAGACATCAGTCACCCTCAGGTAGTAGCACAGCATCTGACCTTGGGTGTGGAGGCGCCAGTGCAACTCCTGGCAGAGCCAGTTCTCATTTTCAGGGGTGGAGATGATGAACTGTCAGCTTTACCATGCATGGCTTATGGCTGTCTAACATACAGACATGTAGAGCTAGCTCTGAGCTTGGCTGTGTTCATGCAGACACTCATACACAACTGTCACATTAAGGGCACCTACAGATGCACATGTAACACTTCTATGGTCCATCTTCCCTGCTTCCCTTCCTGACTTACACACATGCTTGCCAACATATTGGATTAGCCTAGGTCTCCTGTACCCCCACACAAAACCCTGTGCATGTGATGATAACTGTGCCATCTCCCCTCCAAAGCCTATAGGAGACAGAATACAGGGATCAGTCCTTGACACAGTCTGTATAGGACATTTTACTTACTTCCTGTATTGGTTTGGTGAGCAACCACGGTGGATGTTCCAATTGTTGGATTTGCCTGGTTAGGTGCATACCAAAGATGGCATTGCACTCAATGATAGGTCTGATGGATGTCAATTACAGTGTAACAGTGACTTCTTTGGACTTAGATGCCATACTTTTGCTTATAAGTTTCTCAGTATAGAATGATTTCCCCAATACTGTAGAGATGTGACAGTCAAAGGCTAGATTACTATCTATGTGTGTCCCTGAGTCCCTGGCTACTGGGTCAAATGTTAGAGGTGTGGTGTCAGTATGTTACCAGGGATGGATGACTTCCCAAAAGATAGTATTGTGCATTTCTTGACATTTAGTGTTAGTCCATGGCTCTAACTCCAGTTATATGTCTGTGTCAGCCCCTCCTGGTGAACATTTGTGTTAGTGTGAGATTCAATGACAGGTCCTAATTTGCAATCATCTGCAAATTTAGTCAGCTAGTGGCCTTGACTTCAGAGATGTAAATTCCAAAAAGGAGTGGTCTGAGGAATGGTTCATAAGGGAGTCCACTTAGGACTGGCCTTTCTGTAGAGGTGGACTGCCCAATGCTAACTTCATGGGTCCTGGCTGTGAGCCACTTGGCTGTCCACTGGCTGACAGACTAGTTTATGCCTAATCTCTTGAGTATGTCAACAATGTCCGATGGCGGTATAGTGTCAAATGGCTTGTCAGGCAAAGGTAGGTAGTGTGAACCCTTTTTCCCCTCATCCATTGCTTTGGTTACCTTCACAAATAGGTCCACCAGGCTGGGTAGGCATGATCTGCCCTTGACGAAACTAACATGGGTTTGGTCCTGTGTTTGGAGGTGTATTGCATTTTTACTGATCATTTTGATGGCTTTACAGATCAGACTATGAAACTCCTTGGTCTGTAGTTTCTAGGGTCTGTAGATGGTCCATCTTTGTGCAGAGAAATGACTGTTGCTGTTCTCCAATAATGAGCCATGATGCCTGTTTCATGGGTACAGTGAAATAGTACTTCCAGAGGCCGTGATAGGTCATGTTTCATGCTATTTAGAAGAAATGCTGAGATATTGTTTGGGACAATTGATGCAGTGTACTTGGTCATAGAGAGAGCTTTAAGGACCTGTTTCCTAGTGACAGTAGGGGTACTTATATTTGATGGTATTTCCTGAGGGAAGTTTGAGGGGGTGAGTGGGTAAAGTTGGGGCTGAATGTATCAGCCAGGAGGCTTGCTATATCTTCTGCCTCATTATAGGTTGTTCCATTTACAGTGAGATGTGCACAAAATTGTGTATTGCATTTGAGGTTGTAGACACAGGTAAAGTAAGTTTTGTGGTTGTTCTTGGCCTGGGAGCCTGACCTTACCTCAAATCTGGCTTTGGTAGACTTCATTTGTCCTCTAATTTTTATTTATTTTTTGTTTACTTTGATGGCAGTGCTTTTATCCTGCTGTGTGATGCACCTCCTATGTTTGCGATGAGTTTTTTTCCTTCTCAAATACAGCTTACTGATTGTGTGATTCCACCAGGATGGCTTGTTTTTGAGTAAGTTCTGTGCTTCTCCCTGGTGGGTATGGCTGCCTCTATGCAGCTGTTAGCATACACATACAGGGTTTCTGTGAAATCTTCTGCATAGGCCACAGTGTTCTCAGTGATTATGGGGCCTTAAAAGTTGGCCAGGTTGTCATCTAATAGCTGGAGGTTAGCCTTAGATTAATTCCTGAATATTCCATGTTTAGCTGGGAGTCTATGTTGATTTTTATTTCAAAGGAGACCAATTTGCATTCGGACCTTACCAGAGAAGGCATTACAATTGGAGTTGTGTGTGACTCTCCCATATCAGTGAGGACCAGATCCAGTATGTTGCACCCCTGGTTGGTGTATTGGCTATCTGGTCCAGGGAGTTTGTGTTTACATAATCTGGGAATCTCTGTGCCTGTATGTTTGGTGTCGTACAGGGTTCCCAGTTAACAGTGGGATAATGAAGGTCACCCATGAATATGGTATTGGGTTGGATGGTAAGCGTTTCTAATACGTTTACGTACACCACCTTTGAGCAACTGAATAATGGTGCCCATTTTCCATTCATCTGTGATGAAGCCACTGCTTAGATTATGATTGAAAAGAGTACCCAATGGTGTTGCTAATTCTTGCTTGAGCCCATGCAGAATGCAGCATAGGATGTTATCAGATCCCCATAGATGTTGTGTTTTTGGCCTTAAAGTAGGAGTTTATGACTTGGTCTTTGGAGCTACAAGGTAGAGGACAGGTGGTATTGATGTCATAGGGTATGTGTGACTGTGATAGGTTTGTGAAGTTTTCACAGAACCTGTCAGTTAACAGGTTAGCTATGTCCATAGGCTCAGTATACGTGGTATCATTAACTACCAGTTCAGCACAAATCTGGGCCTGTCCTTTTAGGTAATGGATGTAACTTGGTTGCCCTTAGTGGAGGAATCTAATTTGGATTAATAGTTTGCTTTTGAGGATTTCAGAAGAAGTCTTATTGGCTTGATTAAGCTGAGTATGGAGTGTTTACAGTTTAGGGCTCACTCTCTCTCTTACTCTTAGACAACAATTTCTTCCTCTTATTGTAAAATCTGTTAATGGCAGTTGTCCACAAGGCAGGTTTGCTCTTCCTTGCAGAGTTTGTTTTGGTTGTATCAGGTGCAGCCAAGTAAATTTAGTTAAACAGGTGTTTGTATAAAGCAGTGATGTAGAACTTGGCATAGTTGCCAGTTCTATCTGAGGTAGGAGGTGCAGTACAGCTATTTATACCATCCCATAAGGGGTAATGATACGCTTTGGAGAAGTGTTTTAGTTTCTTTGCTGCTGGGGTGGTGGTGTGATAACTTCTTTGAATGAGACTGATTTGTGGTCAGATTTCACTATGGAATTCCTCACAGTGGGGGGTGTTACAGTAGCCCCCCATATTGGTAAGCACCAGATCTAGAATGTTGGCATGGTGTCAACCAGCAGGTTCAGTGCATTGGAGTTAACATACTTGAGGAATCTTTGGGAAAGTAAGTTACAGCAAAAATAATTTACCCGGTCGAGGGATGGGTAGTCAATGTCGGCCAAAGCCAGGGTGTTTTGATGTATCATGATAGACTCAAGTAGATCCAAGTAGGTAGAGAGGTTGTTCTGATGCACAGAGGGGGTACTGTAGGTGGCAATCACTTCAACAGGTGTCCTATCAACAGTTAATAGCAACTGAAGTGTCTCCAGGGAATCTCATTGTTTAACCAATATGGAGTTGTATTTATCTGTACTGAATATCCATACACCATCTCCTTTAGTTTTCATGCCTTCAGTTTGTAGGTTTGAATGTGTGGAAGGAGGTGTAGACTAATATGGTTGGGGTGCTCTCCACAGCCGTGAACCAGGTCTCCATGACCGTACAAATGTGTAAGTCTTCCAAGGTAAGGACTGCTTCCAGTGAGTGCAGTTTCATGTTAAGTGTTTAGCAGCATAACCTTGGGGTTGTTTTTATATGGAGTTTTCCCATCTGGAATTTTGTCCTTGAGACACTGCCTAAAAAGGGAACTATGGGGGTGGCAAGAGCCTTGGCCAGTAACCAAAATCCCAGGGGTGCCAGATGAAAAGCGTCTCTTGAAAAGCATCAAGGTCTGTCAATCACATCATCCAGGCTGACAGATACTGTATCCCCTTAGAATGTCACCAGAAGCTAAGGTAATTATTGAGGTCAATCATTTTCTGTTTGAATTGAGGCATCATGCTAGGTGAAGGTAAAATGCTGCTTAAGGCCAGGGACATATCTGCCTGAGGCACATAGTCAAAGAGTTCAGTCATGTCTCTCTTCATATAATTTAGAGAGGTACATCTCAAGTCATTCACACCAACATGGAGTATGACAGAATCACAACAGTACCTGTTTTTGAGATACATGAGTGCATGTGTGCTATGTCTTATCCTGGCAACTGAAAAACAGCTGACCATGACCTTCTCCTTATCCAGCTTGGTGAGAGGGATATCTGTGTGTCTCACAATGCAATCACCTATGGCTAATATGTTTTTTTTTTTACAGTTTTCCTTTAATTGCTTGACATGTGAGACAGTGGTGAGAGAACTATTATGTGTGTTGTGTTCTGCAGTGGATGTATTATGTGTATTATGATTATGTTTGTGTTTGGGAGATCTGTGGTGTTTATGTATGTTTCTAGTGAGGACCTCCACATATGTAGGTATGTGTAATGTGGGTTTGGTTAAAGTGGGAGGTGAGGTGTGCATGCTGATAACTGCTCATTGTCATATGTACTGACTGGTGCTTTGCTAGAGTATGTATTTGAGGCTGTTAACATAGTTGCATCTCTGACATGTGGAGTTTGTGTTAGTCGTGGACCAATGATATGAGTGCATGCATAATGTGGCAGATTGTAGCCCCTGATAAGCAACTGACTGTGCCTTTCAATTAACTCAGCTTGGCGAGAGGGAAATCAGTGTGTCTAACAATGGAGTCTGCAATGACTAGAATGCTGGATTGTTTGATGGCTTGCCTTATGTGCTTATAGGCTCAGCCTCCATGAGATGTAGTTCTATATGTTGATATGGGTGTTGTTTTTACAGAGTGCATTTGGGGCTGCTGAGGGTATTTGTTATCTGTACTTCATCTATGAGGTCTTTGTGATTTATGAAGGTTACATATCAGTGTCTCAGCATATGTCTGCTTTGGATTGTGTGTGATGGGTGCAGTGTGTGTACTACTGACTAACTTATTGCCAGTGACATTGTGTAAATACATCTTTCACATACCATATCAGTTTGTTTGAGAATGAAATGGTTGTTGGTAGAAATGAGACAATTTCTACATTGCCTCAGGATGCCCATATCCAACAAGGCATTAGCAGTCACCATGGGAAAGTTCATATCCATGGCAACAGACCCTTTTTTATTGATTAAGCAGTTGCATTGAGAATATCAGTCAATGTGATGAGTATCTGCTTTGCAATATATATATTTAGAGATAATTATAATTAGAGAGAGAGAGAGGTTCATACGATGATACTAGGCTATTGGCTCAGAGGTCCTTATAAACCTAGCCAAAAATTACACCCATGTTCCCATAAAGTCAGCACCTGTTTCCACTGTCCAGCAGGGACACAGGTGGGATGCTAGGGATGTATTTTCTGCTTCCCATCCTGTTGTCCAGGTTCCACTTAAAGATGGCTAATGAAGTACACTGTGTGACATGGAGAAGTAGTCTATTCCACACATGGGTGAGTCTTTGGGACACAGATCTATCCTGCCAACAAGTTATTTTAATGTCACAGACCAGGTTGGAGCCTTGTGTGTGGGTTGTGTGAGTGTAATTTGACTTATGGATATGCAGCAACTCCATCAAGGCTGGGTCTGAGATGGCCTTGTATGCCAGACACAGGTCACCTCTGACCAGTCTGTATAAGACTAAGTAGAGGTACAGGGCTTTTAGCCTATCTATATAGGATAGGTGTTTAAAACCCTGGATTTTCCTGCTGAGGGACCTCTGTGGTCTCTCCAGCTGCTGCATGTGCTTGGCAAGGTACATGCCAAAGGGGGCATTGTACTCGATAATGGGTCTGATAAGGGAGGAATACAGAGATAGTATGACCTCTTTGTTCCTGGATGAAATACCCTTACTCATGAGATGGGCCATATAGAAAGCCTTCCATACAATGAAAGCAATGTGGTTGTCAAAAGTCAGTTTGCTATCAACATGGGTGCCTAAGTCCCTCATGACTGATTGCATTCTTAGCATATTGTTATTAATGTGATAATTAGTGTGGGGGGTGCAATTTCCCCAAAGGGGATAATGATGCATTTCTTGGCATTCAGTTTGAGGCTATGCTTCTGGCACCAGTCAGTTAGGGTAAGGCCCTCTTGGAGGATGTTCACATCACTAGGAGAGTTTAAGACAGAGCCCAGCTTGCAGTCATCTGCAAACTTGGTCAGCCACAGACCACTGGTTTTGGTTTGCATCTCAGAAAAGTATATCCCAAACAGCAAAGGCCTCAACACCGATCCTTGGGGTATGCTGCTCATTATAGGTCTACTACTAGTGGTGGATTCCCCTGTTTTGACTGAGTGGGTTCTATCAGTGAACCAGTTAGCTACCCATCTGGTAGCATACAGGTTGGTGCCTAGCTGGGAGAGTTTCTGCATTATGCATGAGTGGGGAATAGTGTCAAAGGCTTTGGCAAGGTCAAGGTAGGCAGTGTGCACTGTCTTCCCCTTGTTCATGGCTTTGGTGACTTGTTTCAAAGAAGTTGACCGTGTTTAACAGGCATGATCGCCATTTGACAAAACCAAACTGTGTGGGGTTAAGCATTTGGAAGTTGCCAATGTCCTTGTTTATAAGGTCTATGATAATGCATTCCATGGCCTTGCAAATCAGGCTAGTTAGGCTAATGGGCCTATAATTGCCTGTGTCGGTAGATGCTCCACCTTTGTGTAGATGGATGACAGTGGCTGTCCTCCATTTCACAAGGATGAAACCAGTGCTCAGGCTTTGGTTAAATAGGGTGCTTAATGGTGCTGAGAGCTCATGCTTGAGTTCATGTAGGATGCAGCCAGGGATATTGTCGGATCCCATGGAGGCTGTATTCTTTGTCTTTGTGAGGGCATTAAAGATCTGCTCCCTGAAAATGAGTGGAGGGGGCAGGTGGTGGGGATTTCCTGGTTTACTGATGCGGGGACAGGGGATGTAGTTTTCACTGAACCTGTCTGCCAGCAGGTTGGGTATATCTACAGCATTTGTGTATGTGGTGTTCTTGACTACTAGTTCAGAGCAGATTTGGGTGTTACCTTTGAGACTGCGAATGTATGTTAAGAAGGCTTTGTGATTGTCCTTATTGATTGTGGCCAATTTGGACTCAAAGTTAGCCATATAGGATTTCACCAGTGACCTTATTTGTTTGTTCAAACCAAGGAAAGTGTGCTTCCAACTTCTCACCTGCTCCTTCTTGGTCCCAGATAGCACTTTTTTTTCCTTTTATTATGAGTTTATTTTTTGCTACTGTCCACCCGACAGGTTTAATCTTCCTTGAGTAAGATAATTTTTTTCCTGTTAGGTATTGCTTAGTCCGTGCAGCTATGAAGGTGCTCATATTGTTTTTTGGTGGAGGCTTGGACATTAGTACTAATTGCAACTGAAAGGTTGATGGCTATGAAGCTGCTTATACCTGCTCTCAGGAAATTGTAGACAGATTTAGAAGTTTTTTGTTTGATCCTATCAAGGGGGGGGGGGGTCATGGATATGGTGACTTCTAAAGTGATCGCTTTATGGTCGGATCTTACCAAGGAGGATGACATTGTAGGGTTGTTGCAGTGGCTACTCATGCTGGGTAATTCCAGGTCCAAGACATTTCCACCTCTTGTGCGGATGTCAACCAGCTGATCCAATGCATTGACAATGACAAAGTCGAGGAATCTTTGGGCATTCGTTTTTGGGCTAGAATAGGTCTTCCATTCTATGGTTGGGTAGAAAAAGTCACCCAGGATCAGGGTAGAATCTTGATGGATTCAAGTAAGTCCAGATAGGTGGAGTGGGCATCCTGAATCATGGTTGGAGGTCTGTAGCTAACTATGACTTGAATAGGTGTTTTGTCAACAGTTAACCGCACCTGGAGTGTCTCCTGTGCATCATAATGTTTGACCAACCTGGAAGTGTGTATGTCTTTGCTAAATATTGAAACTCCACCTCCTTTGGCTTTGTAGCCCTCCAATTGGGGTCTTAAAGTATGTTAGAATGAGCAATCTGGAAAGGCTGGGGTGCTCTCCCAGCTTAGAACCAGGTTTCAGTGACTGCACAAATGTTAGCATCTTCCAGGGTGAGGAATGCTTGCAATGAGTGCAGTTTCATGTTAAGACTCCTAGTGTTTCGCAGCATGACCTTTAAATTTTGTTTAGAAAAATCTTTCATATTGATAATTTTGTCAACATGACTTTGTCTAAAAAAGGCACTATGGGAAGGCAAGACCCTTTACCAGAAAACTGAAGCTCAGGGGGGACAGATGAAGGCCATCTTTGCCAAAGCATCGTGGTCTGTCAGTCATAACCCCCCAGGCTGTCAGGTACTGGATCCCTTTGGAATAACCAGAAACTAAGCCAATTGTTAAAGTCGATCATTTTCTGTTTGTATTGAGGCATCATTCCAGGTGACAGTAGGATGTTGCTTAAGGCTAGGGACATACCTGCCTGGGACATATATTCAATTAGCTCAATCATGTCTGTCTTCATATAATCCAGAGAGGTACATCTCAAGTCATTCACTCCAACATGGACTATGACAGAGTCATAACAGTACCTGTTCTTGAGAGGCTTGAGTGCATGTGTGATATAGCAGATTCTACCACCTGAGAAGCAAATTACCATGACTTTCTCTTTGTCTAGGCTGGTGAAGGGCACATCTGTGTGCCTCATGATAGAGTCTCCTATGACTAGTATGTTCTGTTGGTGGCTGGGCCTTAGAGGCTGTGAGGCACAGGCATGTGTACTATCTGTGGTGCTTGGTGCTGTTGATTGTGATGTGCATGTGTGTTTTTATTTATTTATTTATTATTTATTTATTTTACATTTGGTTACTGGAAAGTCCAACTGGGCACAAGTCCTTTTTCAGTGGAGGCCTGGGGAGAAAAGCTCCACATATAACACACATAATAAAGTTCATTTACACAGTTGCAGAAATATAACTTTATACAGTTTACATCAATTACAACAAGGATGGCAACAGAAAACCACTATACAAATTGCATCAAATAAAGCTAGGGTGAGAAATCTTTCATCTGTCATCAACTGAGGGTGGATTGAAAAATAGTACATTATACAGGTGTAAAGATGAAGCACCCTAAACTGTACAATAGAATAGTATTCAGGGTGATATAGTATTACAGTACAATAAAGTATACATCAGTTGTCTAAGCTTAGAAGGGTCAGGGATTTTTTAGGAAGAGATAGGTATGAGTAATAAGACGTCAAGAGTGAGAAGGAGATGGAGTTAGACTAGCCTGGGGAGTCACAGGTGCAGATCCATTTAGCTTGTAGGTATTTTTAGAGCTTTTCTAAACTGGGCTAAAGATGTTGTGGCTAATATATGAGTGGGCAGAGTGTTCCATTTTTTGGCTATAAAATTTGAATATGGAGAGGCTCTTGCAGAGTTGTTGGTTTTAGTGACTTGAAGGAGAGGTTTATTGTTGAAACATAGTACTCTAGTACTAGAGTAAGGATGTATTGGGATTTGTAATGTCGGGGTTTTATCAGGGCAGTAGAGAATCTTATATATTAGTATAAGCTGGTTATAAAGAAGAAGATGGGGTAGTTCAAGCCAGCTGAGTTGTTTAAGGGCTGAGCAGTGGTGCATTTGATGTGGACTATTGGTGACAAACCATGTAATTTTGTTATACCAGGCATCAAGTTTTGATAAGTCCAATTTTGTAAGATTGGTGAAAATAGGGGAGGCATACAGAAGTTTAGAGATGAGATGTGTTTCTGCTATTTTAGCCCTGGTGGTGTTTGTGAGGAATTGTTTATGTCTATAGATTACCTCCATTTTTTATGAACTTTCTTTATGGTGAGTGAAATGTTGATATCAAATGTCATATTGCAGTCTATTTCAACTGCTAAAAGTTTGGTGTGAGTAATTGGAGATATAGTGGTCTTATTGTTAGAAGTGATAGAAAAAGTGAGTATAGAACTGGAGTGGTCAGTAAGGTGGAATATGAGAAGTTTGGATTTGTTGTGGTTTAGTATTAGATAAGATTTGGTAAGACATTCTTCTACAGAAAGGAAAGAGGCCTGTGTTTGTAAGTGGAGTTCTTGGAGGGAGGGAGAGGCACAGATTAGTGTAGAGTCATCAGCATATTGGATGACTGAGGCATGTAGAGTGGAAGTATTGAGGTATTAGTAAAGATAGAGAAAAGTAGAAGAGCCAAGGTAGAGCTTTGAGGAGCACCCAGAGTGACTGGTAAAATGAGAGAGAGTTCTTCCTCCACTGTACTGCTCATTGCCTTCCAGACAGGTAGCTTTAAAACCATGTAATGGTGGGTTTGCTAAGATTAAGTTCTGAGAGGGATTTAATGAGTTTGCTGTGGTTAACCGTATCAGATGCCTTAGAGAGGTCCGGAATGATAACCAATACATAGCTACCATTGTGTTGGTGGTTGTTTACTGTATGACAGAATGACATGAGGGCTGTTGTAGTGCTGTGATAGGGCCTGAAGCTGTGTTGAGTGTTTGTAAGGAGGTTGTGGGAGTTGAAATAATTCAAGATCTGTGTGTGTGTACACCTCTTCCGTATTTTGGACAGTGGGGAGAGTATTGCTATTGGCCGATAGTTAATTAACTTTTTTGAGTAAACCCATTTATGGATTGGGATGATGTAAGAAATTTTCCAGATCTCAGGGACTAAATTTTCAGATACTGAACAACAGATACATTGTATGCAATAGTATCAGCTGCTATTTTCAAAAATTCAGCAGGGAGTTTATCAGTGGCTAAGGTGGTAGGTTTAAGTTTAATAAGGAACTTCTTAACTGAGTCAGTAGAGACAGGATGCAATGTAAAGCTGTTAGCATGGAAGTAGGGAGGTAGGTTGGAGGATTGACAGCTTTGTGAGTTAGCTAGTGCATGAATGGAGTCAGTGAAGAATTTGCTGAAATAGGTGGCAACACTGAATATATTATCGGTTATGTTTGGAGGTTGAGTACCTGATTTTCCAGGAAAGAGAATGTTGTTAATGGCTGACCAGAAATTTTGGGGGTTATTTTGATATTTTGTTTTTAAATTGTGGTAGTAGTTGATTTTGTCTTTTTTCACATTTTTCTTTGTCTTGCTGTGCAGTTCTAGATATACTTGTTTATCTGTGTGGGATCTAGTTTTGTGCCAGTGGGCCCAGGCTTTATTTCTGGATTTCAACAGAGATCTAGTCTCTTTGCCTAACTAAGGACATTAGTTGGCTTTGGCTCTAATCTTTCTGGGAAGGTCCTGGGAGTTTACAATATTTAAGAAGGTGAAGTTGAAGTACTGGGCTGCTGCATCAAGGCTAAGGTTCTTAAGAGGAGTACAGTCACATTCTTTGAGCGCTGTATTAAAGCTAAATAGATTGACATTTTTCCTGTTTCTAATTACCTGATAGGTAGTGGTCTTTTCCTGATTTGGGTCATGTCTTATTATGTATGTAGGCAAGTGGTCACTCATGCTGTCAGGGAGGCAGCCTGATTGACAGATAAGAGTTGATCTGTTTGACAGAATCCTGTCAAGTACTGACTGTCTCTTTGAGATTTTTTCAATTCTGGTTGGTAAGTGAATGAGCTGAGAAAATCCATGGAGGTTGGTGAAGATTGTGGAAGAACAGGAGTTGCAGGCTGACCAGTCAATGCTAAAGTCCCCCAAGATGATATTTTTCATGCTGGAGGAACTCAGAGGCCCAGACAAGTAGGGTCTCCAGGATAGGTGTGTTGATGTCGGGAGGTATGTAGCAGCCAATTATATGAATACATTTTCTTTACCTAAGTTTTAGCTTTACTAGTATAATATCTTTATTACCTAAGATATGAGTGGGTATATCTAAGTTTTCAACAAGTAGTTGTTTTTTAAATAGCATAGCTACACCATATCCTTTTTTGATGTGCACTCCTTACATAATGTGTTATAGCCTGGTGCTAGAATTTCATTATTGGAGATCTCGGGTTTCAGCCAAGTTTCAGTTAAAAATGCTATGTCTGGAGAATTAGGGAAAAACTGGCATGAAGGTCATGGACTTTATTGCTAATACTGAGCAAGTCATTAGCTGTTCTGGGAACTTAGACCATGTTATGAGATAGTTTACAATTAGCTAAGTAGGTTACTTATCAGAAGGCCGGGGTTTGGATGTATGTCTCCACTGAGAGAAAGTCTGGCTGCAATGTGTACTTTGGTTCTTATTATGTTAGTTATGTGCTTGTCATATTTTAGGAATAGTTTATTAGTAAGGTGGGAGGGTAAGATAAGTTTAAGAGTATGAGGATAGATGTGTATGTGTAGGATACATGGGGGAACATAGGAGATGAGAGGTGTTTTCTTCATTGCGTGAATAGTAGAGGTGGCATGATGGGGTTGTATGTTGTGTGATTTGTTTGAGGTAAGTAGGACAAGGGTTGTTAGTAGTATTGGTTGTGTAAATATTATTAGGTAGGGCATGTTCAGAGATGGAGTTGTAGTTATTATTTGAGCAGTATATAATCTAGTATAGGCTTTGGGTAGGTGTAGTGTGTGGTAATATTGGTTGTGATAGTAATACTGTTGAAGTGTGACTGCTGGTTTGTCAGTGTTAGTGTGCTGTCTAGGGAGGAAGGGTGGAATTAAATGCAAGAAGAGTTAGTATGAGAGTGGATTAGTGATGTAGTAACAGTACTGTAATGTGGTTGGGTGAATGTGTGTTAGGGGAGTGGCTTAAAGTGTATAAATGTAATGAAAGTGGGGTGGGTGGGAATGGGGGTATGGTATGGGGAGCAGAGAGAGCCCAAGTGTAATGAAGGGCGAATGGAGTGGGTAGGTCCTTTCCCTGTTCGGCCTCAAAGAAACAGAAAAACAATCAGCAAGGTAATTAAAAGAATTAGGGAGATGAAGCTAGTAAAGTGAAGAAGGCCAAAGGTGGAGGAATTTTAAGTAAAGAATGCAGGTTGGAGAGTTAAGGTGGGTGAAGAAGTGGGAAGAAAAGAATATGAGTTAGTTTTCAAGGTATACAAGAAACAGAGAAAAGTTCATAGTGATAGTATCAGTAATAGAAAAGATAGGGAGAGAGGGAAAGATTGCTAGAGGAGGAAAAGAGAAAGCACTAGGAGAGGGCCAAAATGGGAGAGAAGGAGGGTAGATAGGACAGTATAGGCTACATAAGATGGGAAGACAGAGTGGGGTGGTAGTCTGTGTGGAGATAGGGCTAACAACTAATGGAGAAAGGTTTAGGTGATGTACAAGGGGACCATAGTACAAGAACAGTGAGATAGATATAAGCTACAAATTAGCAGAAAGGTAAATTCACAGACACATGCATTAATTGTATGGGGAAGCAGGGTTCAGGGTTCAGAAGAAGAATCAAGCTTCCAATAAACGTGAGCAGTAAAAGTAGCACAGAGGTCTTATTGCTTGTAAGGTGTGAGGTGCTTATCTGGGAGACAGGAGCAGTGATGTTTTTTTGGGGGGGGGGTCGAGAGGGTACTTAAACTAATAAATAAGAAAAAATGTTAGTTAAACTGAGAAAAAAATAAGTTATGTCTTACCATAACTTTCCATCTGTGTTGTTGATCTTCACTAATCCTTAACTGTGGACTTGGTTCCGAGCTTCAGAACCAACTCAGCCATTTATTTCAGCTCGCACCTTACAAACTCTCGAGCTAGGCTTTACCCATAATGCTCCTCTCTAAATTACCTCAGATCCAAATGTTTATGAACAAGGGTCATATAAAGATCAAGGTCATTCATAAAAGACCAATTTGCAAGTGCTTCACATTGACTGTGATACAGTTTCCTAGTTGAAGGTTTGTGATGGCCACAATGGTTTGTCAGGCAGGAGAGGAAAGGGAAGGATGCCTGGCAATAATGGGAATTGGAGAAGCCATGTTGTGAGCTTAAGATATAGGTTCTGGTGAACCATACCCTCCAGAAGAGACAGCAGACTTGGATCTGGATCCAGAATCAATAGGTTCTGAAGAAGATGATGCCAAAGGAAGGGAATCCAAACTTGTCTAGACCAAAGGGACAATGAGAATTATTGAATTTTTCAGCCTCTTTCTTTAGAAACTGAGATATCAGAGGAAATGGGAAAAAGGCAAAAAGAAAACCGGGGCACCAATCATGGAGAAGAGCATCTCTGAGTAACTTTCCCAGAGGAGGGATTAGGGCAAAGTAACTGTTGCACTTGTTTAGAGGGGATGCAAAAAGATTGCAGCAACTTTGGCCCCAGTGAAGAAAAATCTGTTTCTCCACCACAGGATTGAGAGACCACTTGTGAGGCATGAGAATGGTTCTGCTCAGTTTGTCTGCTATCACTTTGGAGCTCCCAGGAATGTGCATTGCTGTGAGAAAGCAGTTGAAAGAAATCTTCCATTGCCAAACTCTGAGGACTTCTCGATACAATGGGTATGATTTAGTTCCCCACTTTTTGTTGATATACCAGACTACCGACATGTCCATCTGAATTGTTACTGTTCCTAGAGGAAGGGCATCCTAAAATGCTTGCATCGCTAACAGCACTGCCCCATCTCCAGAATATCGATGTGTAAGTTGGCCACCAGTTGGAACTATGTGCCTTGGACTGTCTTTCCTAGATAATGCCCCCCACTCTATCTGGGAAGCATCCATGGTCACTATGGCTTGGGTTTGTGGAAGGATGAATACCTGACCCAAAATAATGTCATTGGAGTGGAGCCAGCATGAAAGATCATGTTTGCAGCAATTGGTAATCAAGATGTGGTGTGCCATTGGCTGATCTATCAGAGACCACTGGGATGCTAGCAACCATTGTAAGATTCCCATGTGATATCTTGCTAAGGGAACTAGAGTGAGTGAGGCTGCCATTGAGCCTAATGCTTGAAGGAGTAATCTAGCTGGAACACTTGTGCTCTGGATGAATTGGCTAACCTGAGATCTAATCCTTTGCTGCCTTTCCAGTGGGAGTGAAGCAAGTCCTGTAACTGTGTTCAACAGGGCTCCAATGAGTTCTAGTTGCTGTGAGGGTTGTAAATTTGACTTTTTGTAATTTATTGTGATGCCTAGAGATGCACAGAGATGCAGAGTGTAATCTCTCGCCCATGCTATTTGACATCTGGTGGTAGCAGTGAGGAGCCAGTCATTGATGTATGGAAAAACTCAAAAACTTTGCAGTCTGAGATGAGCTGCTACCACTGCCATGCATTTGTTGAACACCCTGGAGGCTGAGTTGAGTCCAAAAGGCAGTGCTCTGAACTGGAAATGACTGACTCCCAGCTGGAAGTACAGGAACCCCCTGGAACATTTGTCAATTTTTATGTGATAATACTCATCCTGGAGGTCTATACAGCACATCCAATCATCATTTTCCATGAATGGAAGAATAGACTGAACCAAGCCCATCTGAAACATGGTTTGCTGAACTGCCATGCTGAACTGGCTGAGATCCAAAATGGGTTTCCAGTCTCCTGTTTTTTGGCCACTAAAAGAACCTTGAGTAAAACCAGCATCTTATTTGGTCTGGTGGGACTTTTTGGATGACTCTTTTGTCAAGCAGTTTTTGAATTTCTATGACTGCTGCTTCCCTGTAATTGGGTGGAACATCCAGGAGTCTTTTTTTTTTTTTGGGGGGGGGGGGGGGTTGGGCTTAGAGAAAGTGGAATTGTGTAACCTCTGGATATTATTCCCTGCAACCATTTGTTCATAGGTTCATAGGTTCATAGGTTCATACTAGGCTATCTGCCCGAGGGCATTTACAAGCCTAGCCCATAGTTTTGTGGCTTACGCCACCCCTTTAGTATGGGGAACTATACCCATTATTTTGCTGTGCCTCTGTTGAGCAGTGACACTGAGGTAATCCCTGGGGTATATCTGCGATCTCCCATCCATTGGTCAAGATTTCTCTTGAACAAGGCCAGCGAGGTGCTCTGCCTCACATATACCGGGATTTTATTCCACAGCATAGGGAGTCTTTGGGTGATGAATCTATCCCTCCAGCACGTCCTATTAATAGCCGTGTCGAGGTTTAAGTCTCCCGCCCTTGTGGCTCTGACGGATCTAGATTTTTGAGGTGAAGCATATTCATCAAATCTGGGTTTGACATGGCCTTGTATGTTAGGCAAAGGTCACCTCTGAGCAAGCAGTAGCGACTGAATAGAGCTGGAGTTCTTTCAGTCGGGCAGCATAGGACAGATGTTTGAGACCCTTTATCCTTTTGGTGAGGAACTTTGTGGCCTCTCCAGCTGCTGCAAGTGTCGGGTCAGATACATTCGAATGGGGCATTGTACTCAATCATTGGTCTGATGAGTGATGAGTATAGGAGACTATGACCTCCCTTGATCTAGATGAGAATCCCTTCATGATAAGGTGGGCAATGTAGAAGGTCTTCCTAACTACTTTAGCTACATGGGTGTCGAATGACAGACTACTATCAACCTGGGTCCCCAGGTCCCTGATAACTTCTTCTGTGCTCAGTGGATTGCCACCTATTTGGTAGCTAGGGGTAACCTTGTTTTTCCCGAAGGGTATGACTATGCATTTTTTGGCATTTAACTTTAGGCCATGGCTCTGGCACCAGTTATCCGTTTCTGTGAGACCCTTCTGAAGGATATCTGTGTCAGATGTGTTTTCTACTATGGCGCCCAGTTTGCAGTCATCTGCAAACTTTGTCAGCCATAACCCTCCTGTGTTTGCTTGTACTTTGGAAAAGTAGATGCCAAACAAGAGTGGGCCCAGGACTGAGCCCCGAGGTACACCACTTGTGACAGGCTTTGAGTCTGACATGGCGCCAGCAACTCTGACCCTGTGGGTTCTGTCACTCAGCCAGTTTGCAACCCATCTTGTGATGTATGGGTTAACATTTAAGCTGATGAGTTTTTCAATGATACCCGAGTGGGGTATTGTATCGAAGGCCTTCGCCAGATCAAGGTAGGCTGTATGGACTGCCTTTCCCTCATCAATGGCTTTGGTGACTGTTTCGAAAAAGTCAACCAAGTTTAGAAGGCATGATCTGCCTTTGACAAAGCCAAACTGGGATGGATCCAAAGTCTGCAAATTTCCTATGTCTTTATTTATGAGGTCCATTATGATCCTCTCCATGGCTTTGCAGATAAGGCTTGTCAAGCTAATGAGCCGGTAATTTCCAGGGTCGGGGGAGGCACCGCCCTTGTAAAGTGGGACCACAGGTGCAGTGCGCCACTCCTGGAGTGCGTATCCAGAGGTAAGACTATGATTAAACAGCTGTCCTAGCTGTGGGTTTAATTCCTCGTTGAGTTCGTGGAGCACACAGCCGGGGACACCATCAGGTCCCATGGATGCTGTGTTTTTTGCTTTGGAGAGAGCAGTTCTCACTTGGGCGTTGGAGATGTTTGGGGTGCTGCAATCGCTTGGTATAGATATCTCTCCTTTTGGGGTGGGGGGGAGTTTGCACTGAACCTGTCAGCCAGTATGTTGGCAATTTCTGTAGGATCAGTAATCTTCACATCATTTTGAACTAGTTCTGAGCATATCTGGGAGTTTCCTCCCAGGTTTCTAACATAGCTAAAGAAGGCCTTATGATTGTCTTTTGAGTCTTTAGCTATTTTTCTCTCAAAATTTGCTTTGGATGATTTTATGAGAGCTCTTAGTTTTTTACTTATAGTGATCAAGGGTGTCTTACCTTTTAAGGATTTTGCTCTATCTTGTAGTAGCTTCCTCCTTTTGTTGTAGAGTTTGTTTATGGCTGGGGTCCACCAGACTGGACGCTTGCCTTTGGTACAATGAGTCTTTGTTTTGCTTGGGATTGCCTTATCCATGCAGTCCTGCAGGTGCTGGTAGAAGGCATTTGTAAGTGATTCAGCGGCTTGAGTACTGTTTTCCGCCAGCTCGGGGGCCTTAAAGGAGACCACACTAGTCTATAGAAGTGTGAAGTCGGCTTTCGAGAAGTTCTTTACTGTGGTCTTTTTTATTTCAGGTGGGGGTGGGATGAGGACCTCCAGCGAGATTAGTTTGTGATCTGATCTCACCAGTGAGGGGTATACTTCCGGTGTTGAACATTGTGCTCCCATGTTCGTGATGATGAGATCAAGTATGTTTTCTCCTCTTGTGGGGATGGTGACTAGTTGTTCCATGGCATTTGAGTTTATGAATTCCAGGAACTTTTGGGCTAGGGTGTTTGGGCTTGAGTAGTGTTCCCAGTCTATATTAGGGTAATTGAAGTCACCTAGTATGATGGTGTTTGGTGATACATTTATCCCCTCTAGTGTTTTCAGGAAGGCCATGTGAGGTTCCTGAGTTTGTGAGGGTGGCCTGTAACATGCTACAATTTGCAGAGCAGTCTTGCCTATGGTTAATTGCACCTGGATGGTCTCCGATGCATCGTGCGTTGCCACCAGTCTTGAGGTGTGGGTGTCTTTGATGAATATGGATACCCCCCCCCTCCTTTCTTGGTATTGTCCGGATTTTGGGGCCGGAACGCATGATAAGAGGTAAAACCTGATAGTGCTGGGGTGCTCTCAGGAGCCTTGAACCAGGTTTCTGTCACTGCACAGACATCGATGTTCTCCATACTGAGAAGGGCCTCGAGTGCGTGCATTTTGAGATTTAGACTTCTGGCATTGAGCAGCATTACCCTGAGTTTTTTTCCTTTTTTGTGTTCTAGGGTGGTAGGTTTAGAATTTGAGCCTTGCCTAAAAAGGCACTATGGGGTGGCAAGAGCCTTTGCCAATATCCGAATCCCAGGGTGACAGATGCAAGCCGTCCCTTGAAGCAGCGTGGCTTGTCCAGCATGTCATCCCAGGCAGACAGACATTGGATCCCCTTTGAATGACACCAGAGTTTAAGCCAATTGTTAAAGCTGATCATCTTATCTCTGTATTGTGGCATCATTCTTGGTGAAGGTAGGATACTGCTCAAGGTCAGGGTCATACCTGCCTGGGCTACATAATCAGAGAGCTCCTCAATGTCTCTTTTCATGTAGTCCAAGGAGGTACATCTCAGGTCGTTTACACCAGCGTGGACAATGACTGAGTCGTATTTGAACCTGCTGTTGAGAGACCTGAGTGCTTGCGTTATGTGGCGGATTCTAGCGCCCGACAGGCAGCTTACTGTGACCTTCTCCTTACTCAGTCTGGTGAGCGGGACGTCAGTGTGTCTGACTATGGAGTCACCAATGACTAGTGTGTCTGGCATTGTGTTTGGCCTTAAGGGCTGTGACTGTTTGACACTCTGACTGTGAGGTCTGTGTGTTGCAGGTGTTGTGTTCTGATGTCCAAAGTTATCAGTTGCCAGCTGAGTTGGTGCAGGGATAACCATCCCCCAACTGCCTCCAGAGGAAGGCAATTGGGCCTCCCTTCAGAGGTACTGCTAGGAACTGCCAGAATAAGAAACCTCTGGAATTCTGGTTCTTCAGGCTAATTATGCATCTAAGGCTGCATCTTCCATTACTTCCCCCTCTTCCCCAGGGAAAGTCTTTGTCGCATGAGTCCTGGTCTGGAGAGGCCCTTGGGACTTCTTACACCATAGTCTCCCACTTCTCTGGTTCCTAAAGTAAGGCTGTTGAGGAGTGGAGAAACATATGCTTATGGCAGAAAGAGTCTTCCCATCTTTTTCACATCTGGACAGAGTCTCTTTTACCTTGGGACCAAAAAGGGATGATCCATCAAATGGAGCATTGAATGGTGCTTTAAATGGTGCCACAAAATTGCAGAAGTGCATCCAGGAGTGCCTTCTAATGGCTATGCCTGAATCCACCGCTCTTGTTGTCGCCTCCGCTGCATGTGCAATCAGCTTCATGGATAAGTTAGAAATTGCTTCAAGGGTTGTGAGCTGAGAAGCAACTTTGTCCAGTACATCTTTAGCTATTGCTCCTGCGAGGGCATATGAGAGCACTTTGATTAGCTCCCTTTTTGATCTTGCAAAGTGTGCCATGAAGTTCAAGGACCTGATAGCAAAGGTTGATGAAGTGTAAATGCACTTCCCAAACCTATCCATAGTCCTAGACTCCTTGTTAGGAGGAGGGATTGTTGGACTTTCCTCAGCAAGTTCCTTCTTAGTGACTGCCACTATCACCATGGTGTCCATGGTTATGCCTTTTAACCAATGTTGCTCTTCTTTGGGGCAGAAATAATTCAGTCAGGTCTCTTGGGGGTCAATTTGATGGACTCAAACATGTTCCACGTGTGAGGCACAATCAATTTAATGAGCTCATCAGCAGGCAGAGAGATCCAAGAGGTAGAGGGTTGGGCATGAAAGGCCTCCATGTATACCGACTCCTTCGAAGAAGACTGGAGGAAAGACTAGCCACCTCTCTCTTTCAAGATTTCCAGGATGTCACCAAAGGAAATATCATTAGGATGACCTGGGGAACTTTCCCCTTCATCAGAGTTGGTATCTTCAGTGAAGGACCCCTCTGGGGAGTGTAAGTGCTTCCTCTTGCACTTTTTCTTCACAGGTACTTTTTTCAGAGGGATGTTCCAGGGAAGTGTCAGAAGAGGAAATCACCAAGGTGGGTCTTTCTTGGGGGGGTTGTGTCCTCTATCCTGTGGAAGAGACTGAAGGAAGCTCCAGTCAAGGAGATGTAGAAGACTGGCCCAACAAGGATGGCAGAGACTGGGAGTCCCCAATGGACAAGGACTTTTCCATGATTCAGAAGGCTGGCCCCTTGGTAGAAGGATGGGAGCCCAGAACCAAAATAGCCTCCTTCAGCACCAAGGTCCCACCCTGCACCGAGGAGGCAACTCCTGAAACTGAAGCCTGGGTTGATCCTACAAAAGCTGAAGAACCGAGGGTCCTGTATGGCTCTGAAATTAAAGAAGTTGATCCATGCACCTTGGAAACAGCCAAAGGAGCCTCAACCCAGGAGGCCTCCAGTGCCAAAAGCCCAGAGGAGCTCAAGGCAACTCTTGGTTCTAGAGAAGAAGTTGCTACCAGAACCAAGACAATCAATGCCAGGAATGTTGGAATTGAGGGCCCCAATGATTCAATAGGAGTTGGAGGAGGAAAAGTGGGTTGTGTTGTAGTAGGGCTGGTTCTGATGCTAGCTTGGCTAGGAAATGAAGACAATCCTCTCACTATCAAGAGCTGATCCACCAGTCTCATAATGTCAGATTCAGAAAGATTCTTAGTGGAATGAACTGAAGCAGTCAAAGGAGACCTAAGGGGTCTCAGATTGACAAAGGAGCTAGGTGGTCTACCTTTATTTTAAAGGGTTAAAAGAGGGAGAATATCTGGATATTGGAACAAATATCAGCTCTGACCGCTCCAGTACTGACATATCTCTTGGTGCTGAGACAGTTGGAGTCGACTCTGAAGTTTTGGTTACTGCAGAATCCTTTTTACCATTCAGTGTCATGAAAATCTTTTACACTGAAGTCTGTTTAGAAACCTTTTTAGGTGGATCAGATGTGCTATGAACCAAAGAAGGTTGTTTCAAAATCACTTTTTAGCAGTCCTTTCAGAATAAGCTTGTTATTCTGTTCAGTGAGTGGCCTAGCAGAAAAACCCTGACAAATAGGACAGTCCTACTGTAGGTGAACTTTACCTAGAAAATATACACAAAAGATATGCTTGTCTGAATTGGGCATTTTTCTCTCACATTTCTGGCACCTTTTAAAACCTGAGCTTCCCTTAAATGACATGGCTTGAGATTCCAACTTGTCAGCCATAATGAGAAAAACTAACACACAGGCACACACAGACACACACACATAGACACACACACACACAGACACACACACAGACACAGAGACACACACACACACACACACACACACACACACACACACACACACACACACACACACACACACACACACACACACACACACACACTCACAGGAAAGGAACAGAGATAGATTTTTTTTTAAGGGAAAAGGAAAAAATATATACCAACAATGGTATGATAGAAATACCTTAATAGGTAAAAAGAAGTACCAACAATGGTACTGAGAAAGAACTACCAATGGTAGTTTAGTAGAGTGAGGGAGAGATACACACATGCTATTTAACATAACAAGAGGAGTGGGTAGAGAAAAGAGACACTAGACATAAAAGGTAGACTTATCAAATGCTAAAAAGGGTATTTTAAAGGAATAAACTTACTTTAACAATAAGACAAAGCTTGAGAGTGGTTGTACATGTCTGACACATTAAGCAGCAAATAATCTAAGGTAATTTAGAGAGGAGCATTGTGGGTAAAGCCTAGCTCAAGAGTTTGGAAGGCATAAGCTAAAATAAATGGCCGAGTCAGTTCCAAGGCTCGGAACCGAGCCCACAGTCAAGGATTGCATGAAGACTGACATCAGATCAGTAGTTTGGGTATTAGATTAAGGATGAAAAAAAGTAATACCTGTAAATTTTTAAGATTCACAAAGAGGTAGGTTACAGTGGGGGTGGGGGAGAGGAGGTAAGGAAATATGGATAGAATAAGTGGGAAGGAAGGCTAGGAATGAGTGATGGAGAGGTGGATGTAAGAGCGAGCAAGAATGCAGAGTGTAAGGTCACAGTACGCAAAAGCAACAATATAACAATTATAAGCATTCAAGGAGTATAGCCATACGGTATTGCTAACACCATGTCAGACAAATATAGTTTCATAGCAAGTAACACTCATGTGAATTACAATAGAACTATAGAGTCATAAAACAATTCTTAACATTATTATTAACAGTATTGCTTGCACCTTGTTCGATAAGTATAACTATAAAGCAACCCACAATTCAATAGAAATATAGGACCTATTAGACCAGCTTATGATGTAGAGGGCAATAATAGGAAAACTATAGATTCCTAGGTGCATAGTACAGAGCTCGGAAACCACCAAAGGACAAGGGTAACCTGGGTAGTTGCAGAAATAATTCAGGCATCTAGCTTTTAAGCAAAAACCTGGACTTGTAATTAAGCTACAATGTACCACCTAGTAACCAAGGACAGACATAAAAAGGTTAAAATTATAATAGTGCATAGACTGCCATGATAATACAGCCAACAGTAACATAAGCTGTAAGGTATCAGTGTATAAAGTTAAATACTAGCACTATTACTGTAAAATATATATGAGTAAAGATAAATGCATGGGAATAACACAAATGTGATGATATGTAGTTCTCAGCAATGCTAGCAAAATTGCCTGTAGTGTCTGGGTGAACTAATTAAATCAGAATAGGGACAGAAAATAGTTTTGTGCTGTCTGAGCTGCTGTGTAGCTAAAACAAAGTGAAACAAGGCAAAAACAAAAGCAAAACAGAGCAGGGAGTGTGTCCATTAAGAGTAAGCAGACAATGCATACATTGTTGCTTGAGAGCACAAGTATGTTCTCAGGTACAAGTTATCCTTCAGATGAGAAATGATATAAGGTTAACAAGGCTAGTATAAAAAACTACTGTTGCATCCTTGCAATGCTTAAGTAGAGAGAAAAGCAATAAAATAGCATGTGTACCCTATAAAATGATATTGGGCTATCTAAGCTAGAACAAAGAAACTACAGTTGCACCCATGTGCTGTTTAAGCAGAGAAAAACCTAAAAAAAAAAAACCAGCATGTGTACTATAAGACTATTTTGCCTCAGAGGTCTCTTTTGTTTAGGTATGTTTTTGTTGAGAATCTGCATATGTGCACATGCGTTGTACAGGTGTGGGTGGTGTTAGAGGTGTGGTGTTTTTAGTGTTTGTGCAGACAACCTTCTCAGTGCCAGATATACTGGCCTATGATTGAGAGAGCAAGGATTCTAGGTTCTTAATGTAACTGCTTCTTTCAAATATTGTGCTCCTAAGTGGCATTAGTAGAGAGTTGTCCATGTACATGAGGCAGTTGCTACACTGTCTCAGGGTCTCAGGATGCGCATATCAATCAGACTAGCAGGAGAAACCATAATAAATTGTCCATCTATGTTTGTCAGAATCGGTGGAAGAATTATTAACAGTATTGCTTGCACCTTGTTTGATAAGTATAACTGCAAAACAACCCACAATTCAATAGAAATATAGGACCTATTAGACCAGCCTATGATGTAGAGGGCAATAACAGGAAAAGAGTGGGTACTATCTGAAAAGAGTACCTGTAGGTGTTAGTAGGGCTGGAGAAAATCAGTACAGTAGCTGCAAGGCAGGGCCTGATTTACACAGGAGTGCTGGAAGGGGAAAATGCAGCTGGGATACCTCTCAAAGGGTTAAAACAGTTCTGCAGTGGTGCACGATGTGCAAATATGTGCAAACCCATGAAAACTTGGGGTTTAAATAACACAAAAATGAAAGTAAAATAGAATCACTGGAAATGACCAAGCCACTCTTGTCCTTGAGCTCCTTGCTAAACACCCTAAGCCAGACCAGCTCCAACCAGTTCACTTACTCCCACTAAATGCAGGTAGGGCCCAGCCAACAAAAGATGCTGTAGCAGGAAACATAGGAATCACACAAACAGATCTAGATACAGCAAAACCTGTAACCAGACTATGCTAAAGATATTTAAACTCTGTTTAGGTCAATTTAACACAGCAGAACAAGCACACACTTAAATGTAACATCAGGAAAGTTCATACTCAGTTAATTAAACAGTTGAATAGTAAATGGTAAATAAATACAGTGCGGATGCAATGCAAGTTAATAAACCAGCACAGTTAATCAAAAACAAGTGCAGTATAAGTCAGAAAAAAATTTGAAAAATGGCACTTAGATTTATAGATTATCTCAGCAGCTTTGAAATCATCACAGCGTAGATGCAGAACAATTTAATCAGGCTACCGAGAAGCAGTAACAAATGCAGCAGAATAAGCACAATTTATTTATTTATTTATTTATATTTGTTGACAGGGAGTGTCCGACTGGATGTAGGTCCATTTTCAGTGGAGGCCCGGGGAGAAAAGCTCCACAGTTAAAATAAGCACAGTAGTTACATTGGATTACATAGCGATTAACAATTTAACATGGCAATTACTTACAACATATTTACAGATGTAGAACATAGTACATCAGTAGACAACTAGAATCTTTATCTGTGAAGTACATAACAGACATTAACAAATGTTACAATAAGAAGTTCCTGCTGTATAATAAGTACTAGGCTTATGAGCATCTGAGCTTGCTATAATCAAGGTAGTTAGTGGAGTGGAAAGAAAGGTAGTGGTTGGATGGGGTGGGTGATATTAGAGTGGAAGTTACAAGGGCATAGCCAGCATGTTTTTAGGTGCGCTTTTAGTAAAGTTTTGAAGTGGATGCATGATGGTATGGAGGTAATTGTGGGTGGGAGGAAGTTCCACAATTTGGCTATGGTGCAAGAGAATAGTGCTTCACCAGCAGAGTTATTGGCTTTAGTGATCTGCAAGTGATTTTTGTTGCTGGATCTTAGTGGTCTGGTAGTGCAATAGGGTTGGAGTAGATTCTGGAGGGATGGGACATTTAGTGGATGGTTTACTAGTTTGTGGGCGAGTGAGAGTTGATACCATTGAAGGAGGTGAGGGAGTTCAAGCCAGCCCAGTTCAGAAAGTGAGAGACAGTGGTGACTATGGTAGGATGCCCCTGTGGCGAATTTGGTGATTTTGTTGTAGCAGGTCTCTAGCTTGTTTAGATTGCATTGCCTTAGGTTGGTATATATTGGAGAGGCATAAAGTAGGGTGGAGATAAAGTGGGAATTTGCTATTGAAATCTTTGCTGCTTTGGTGAGAAGTTGCTTATTTCTGTATAACTCTCCTAGTTTTTTGTGGACTTTTTTATGGTCATGGATATGTGAATGTCAAATTTTAGTTTATTGTCTATTTCCACTCCTAGCAATTTGGTGTGTTCAGTTGGGTATATGGTGGTGTTGTCTTTTGCTGTGATGTTAAAGTGAGAGTTGTTTTGAGTATGTTTGGTGGGTTGGAAGATGAGTAGTTTAGTTTTGTTTGGGTTGAGTATTAATTGGGCATTGGATAACCATGTTTCAACAGAGGGAAAAGGCTTCCTGTGTGACTTTTTACAGTTTGGGTAGGGACTGGGCTGAGCAGATGATGGTCGAGTCATCTGCGTATTATATGAGTGTGCCATGTTTGGTGGCAGAGGCTAGATTATTAGTGAAAACAGAGAAGAGTAGGGGTCCAAGGATGGATCCTTGGGGAACCCCTATGGAGACAGGTAGTTGGGGAGATATGTCATTCTGCCATACAACGGATTGATGGCAGTCAGACAGGTAACTCTGAAACCAGTTGGTGACTGATTGAGAGAAGGATAGGTTATTGAGAACAGAGATAAGTTGTTTGTGTGGGATCATGTCAAATGCTTTAGATAGGTCTAGGAAAGTAGCAGAGGAGAGATAGCCATTGTTTTTATGCTGAAGGTTAGTGTTAGTAAAGGAGAGTAAGGCAGTGATGGTGCTATGGTTTGGTCAGAAACCATGCTGAGTATTGGAAAGGAGGTTGTTAGTAAGGAGGTAGTCTGAGACATGAACACCTAAGCACAAGCAGCAAAATAAAGTAGGAAGAGGCATATTTTTTTTAAGTAGAAAGTGAGGAAACAGAAGATAATTCAAGGTTAAGAAGTTAAAGGGGTGGGTCTTCACAACTGATCTCACTGTACTCAGTAGAATGAGCTGATGCAATGGGACTGGGAGGACTCTCCAATATAACATAAAAAGTTTTAATAAGACAAAGCTTTCAGGTCACAAACCCTTCATCAGTGTTAACATCGTTTCCTACTACAACATATTTAAATAAACTCAAATAAATCACGACCAGTTCATAAACAAAAGTCAATTATTTTAAAGACATCTCACAAAAAAGAATGCCTCATAAAATACTAAACATTTCACATGTATATATTTATATATATATAACAGACTCTCATTAAAACATTCCTAAAATAACTAATATGTGTATATATACACTCACATAATCTAATGCTATTGCAAACAATTTTGTTTATGTTTAAGTACAGGTTTTAAAGATACCATTTGTTTTAACACAGGTGCCTGATCTGCACATAATATTAAAATCCATTTATATTCTTCTATTTCTAATTTATTGTTTATATCACCTCTCCTAGTTCCCTTAGTAACATAGTCTATAACCCTAAAAGTGAAGAAGTGTGAAGAATCAGTGTCCTTAACATGTTTTGCCAAGACATTCACCATTACATTACATCTAATATCTGAATTATGCTCTATTATTCTATATTTAAGTCTTCTGGTTCATTTGCCAAAAGGCACCTGGGTTAAATCAAATGGTATCTTTAAAACCTGTACTTAAACATAGACAAATTTGCTGGCAATCGCAATAGATTATGTGAGTATCAAATGTGTCTCTTGCTGTGTAGCACCTTTAAAGGCCATAAAAGAAATCAACGGATTTGATTGTCCCACCAGTAAATCATTCAGACTTCGAGTCATGGTAGAAGAGTAATGACAACTATACAGTATGAAGTATAAAAATATACTCCTAACAAAAAAAAACAATTGTGGCTGTGAAATATAAAATATACTTCTTGTAGGATAAAAATACACCTTAAATCCTGGTAGATAGGCAAACATAAGCAGTATAACTATGAAGTTAAATAAACCAGCAGTTCACAGCACAAAAGTAATAAAACCAAGCAAACTGAGTAACGTAAAAAGTTTTAATAAGACAAAGCATTCAGGTCACAAACCCTTCATCAGTGTTAACATATTTAAATAAATTCAACTAAATCACAGCCAATCATAAACAAAAGTCAATTGCCTTAAAGACATCTTGCAAAAATGAATGTCTCATAAAATACTAAATATTTCACATGTATATATTTTTATATATAATTTATACTCTCATTAAAACATTCATAAAATAACTAATATGTATGTATATATATATATATATATATATATATATATATATATATATATATATATATATATATATATATATATATATATATATATATATATATATATATATATATATATATATGTATGTATATATATATATATATATATATATATATATATATACACTCACAATACTCACATAATCTACTGATATTGCAAGCAATTTGGTCTATATTTAAGTAAAGGTTTTAAAGATACCATTTGATTTAACCCAGGTGCCTGATCTGCACATAATATTAACATACATGCATATTCTTCTATGTCTAATTTAATGTTTATATCACCTCTCATAGCTCCCTTAGTAACATAGCCTATAACCCTAAAAGAAAAGCAGTGTGATGGATGAGTGTCATTAACATGTTTCACCAAGGCATTCATCATTACATTACATCTAATATCTGAATTATGCTCTATTATGCTATCTTTAAGTCTTCTGGTTGATTGCCAACATAGAAACCTTTGCATTCTTTGCACGTTGCCAGCTAGACAATAAAAGTAGAATTGCAGTTCGCAATACACCTAAATTTAAATTTCCTACTGGTTTTAGGGTGAATATAAGTGACATCCTTATTGATATAGTTACAGCAACAACAGTTGTAACATGGGTGTGCCCCATTTTTGCTTCCCCTCATTATACCAATATCTTGCCTAATATTTTTGTAACATAGTTGTTGCTTCAAACATATACAGTTTCAATAAGCAAATTTAAAAGTATCACTAATCAATTGTCTTAATTCTGGAAAGCTCCCAGTATCCCCCAATTATCAGATATAATTTTCGTAGTGGGGTAATCCTGCTGTAAGTCATAACATACCTCAAGGGAGTCTGTGTTACATCCTGAGTAGGTATAGATATCCCAGTATTTTCTGTTCTAATGCTGAAGTATGGGCTAGCCATACTATCTCTTAATGATGTAACTTCACTAAAACATTGGGAAAGCATATCAGCATTATAACCCCTCTCAGAAAATAATTGTATCATCTCCTTAGCTTGTTGCTGATAAATATGTATGCTGGTGTTCAGCCTACTGAGACGTAGCATCTGTGACTTTACTATAACTTTAAATACATGTGGAGCATGCATGCTTTTCTTATGCAAATATTTATTACCATGTATTGGTTTTCTATATACTGAGGTATGCATATCAATACCATCATATTGCACGGTAACATCCAGAAAGTTAACTTTTTCATAAGAATAAACCATGGAGAATTTCAAAAATTCAGTGCTACTATTCAAAAATTCAACATACTGATACAATCCATCACAATTACCATTCCAGATGAAAAACACATCATCCACAAAATGCTTAAAGAAGCACACCTTCTTAGAAAGTTGTATGGATGTATTAAAAATAGAATCACATTCCCGGTTATTCAATACCAAAGTAGCATAGGTATTAGCCACAGATGTATCCATGGCAACCCCAGGTACTTGGTGGTAGTACCTTTTACTGAATACAAAGACATTATTTTCCAGGACAATTTCTAGAAGTTACAAAATGGTTTCAATCTGACATCCTTTTAGTCCACCATTCTCCAATAGCTTCCTAACTGCTGATACCCTATATAAATTAGGTTTGACGGTGAAAATAGATTGTATGCCCATCACTGCCATAATAAAAGTATTACCATTCTGTTTTTTTAATCATAGGCTCAATTGTGTTAAAAAGTCTGCTGTATCTCTTATATAACTTTTAACACATTTTAAATAAGGGGACAGAATTGTTTGTAAATAAAGTGAAATAGGCTCAGTGAGCCAACCCCTCCTAGAGACTATCAGTCTCATAGGGGCGTTTTGTAGGGATTTGTGGATTTTGGGTAAACCATATAAACTTGGTAAAACTGGAGACAGTACTGTAAAATAATTAAAAGCATCTAGATAGATATCATTCAAAACCTGTAAATCACAGAGAATCATATTAATATGACCAATCATTTTATTGATATCAGAGTCAGAAATTTCCTTAAAAGTGTTAACATCAGATAAAAGTGCATTCAAAGATAGCAAATAATCACATTTATTCATGATCGCAATTGACCCTCCTTTGTCAGCCTCTTTGATAGCAATTCTATCACCGTTTCTCAACTCTAACAAGGCTTTCTGTTCTTCTGTAGGTAAATTATTAAAAACGTACTAAACTTGCCTTCATCATACAAGCGCCGTATTAACAGTTCACAAACATTACTGAAGGCACATATAATTTGGTGAATATTCATAATAAAAGTACTTCTACGTCTGCATTTTCTGACAGATGCCTGCAAAGAATTCCAAAATATTAGTTTTAAATCTAACTCACGTGTAAATAACTTTGTCAGTGACTGCATCAGTCATACTTTCAATATTTGCTGGTATAAAGCTCAGACCTTTTTCAAGTAATGAAACAGCTGCCATCGTTAATTCAGTATCCGATAAGTTAATGATGGAACATGAAGCAGAATTGTTTATTTCCAAGCCTTGTTGTTTGAATGCGGTCCACTCTGGCTCCTCTCCCTCTTCCTCTGCATCGAATGGCATCTGGATGGATTCTGTTTCCCTACTTGTACCTGTTCCGGTAACTTCAAATTAACTGACTGCTGTGATAGCTGAAAAACCACAGGAGTTTCCTTGGGTGGTTGATTAACCAATGTATTAACACCTTGGGCAGTGCCAGATACATCTAGTTCATTGATAGGTTATTTAGGTGGTTGACTAACCAAAGAATTGGAACCCTGAACAGTGCCTGACGTTTCCAGTTCATTAGTGAATTCTTTCGTCATGGAGCCAGTCAGTGAACTAGTTACCTTCGTCTATGTCTCTGATACACTAATTACATCCAAAGCATACAGTGAACCTGCCTTACCTGTAGTAGTGATAACTGGGTTATCAGAGTTAATATTGCGCTGTTCATCCTTATTATGGAGTAGCCAAGAAAAAATGTGGCCAGTGTTGAAGTTATTAGTGTTGAAGTAATTAATGTCATTATGCAACTTATGTCACTTAATACCCTCCAATTTCATATCGTATTTCTGTAATCTCTCTAACATCGTATCATATTCCTTAGCACGTGTAGAAAGCCATCCATGGAGGAAACCTCACTTTCCAAATATCCTGTTCCATTTGCTTTTCAATATCCAAGAAATAATCATTCATTAGGGACATATAATCAAGCCCCAATTTTATAGTAAGTTCTTGCTATTTTTTGAAAAGCATAGGATAGGTATTGCCATAAGAGGGCATTTTAAATATTTGTAAGCCCCGTTGCACAATGGCTAATTCTAAGTATGCTAAAAAACTAAAGCATTGCCATTCAAGTACCTTACATTTTTCAACCTTCCAGTCCAATTTATTCAATAAAAGATTGAAGTCCTGATTGTTGCTTGTTTCTGTCTCTTGCTGCATAGCACCTTTAAAGGCCATAAAAGAAATCAATGGATTTGATCGTCCCAGTAAATCATTCAAACTTCAATTCATGGTAGAAGAGTAATTATAACTATAAATGAAGTATAAAAATATTTATTTATAACTTTTGTTCTGTGAACTGCTGTTTTACTTAAGTTCATGGTTTTACTGCTTAGGAGTGTTCAATATCAAATTTATAGTAGAGATGGGCAACTCAAAATCCACCAAGCTTTAAGACCAAAACAACAGTTGGGTAAGCGGGTGGAGAGGCAATTTCAGAACAGAGGTAAGGATTAAATCCACTAATCCTAAAATACAGTTGCACAGTTAAAACAGATATGCAGCAAATATTGTTTTAGTTAATCAGAAGTGCAGAAAACAGTTGAAAATAAACACTTATTTTTTGTAGTTTCACAGTCTGGTTTGGAAAACAGTAGAGCAAGGGCAGAAGGCCTACCACACTGCAGCTTTGGACAAACAAACACAAACTGGTTCAAACACTGGCTATTTAAGGCAAACAGGAACCAGCCAAAGTTCAAATTATACAATCAAAAACACCATAAACAGAGCCCTGTAGCAGTACCTCTAGCTAGATCAGACCAAACTGAAACACCGTCCCATGAAACACAGCTAGGCCTCTCTAGACAAAAGATTAGCTGCACTCATAGCCAGCATTAGGCACCAGCAGAACCCACGACCACAGGAAGCCCCCGATTATTTCCCCTGTGAACAAGAGCCCCCATGCAGCAGCCACGAGTTTCACCATTTCCTCTTCTCATTCCTTGGCAGCTAGTGGTTGATATCTACATATCTGTGTGTGACGTCACCGCAAGACTGCAAACATTTTTCTGTCTTATTTTTCATTTGTCGGTAAGCTGCACTCAGTCAAGTCCATTTAAGTGAAGCAAGGGACATGAGTGGCTGCGGCACCCAAGAAAGTAAGTTGTCCTTTTTTTTTTTTTTTTTTTTTTTTTTTTTTTGTTATTTCAGCGTAGGGTCAACTTATCTCCCAATTGTACAGATGTTCACAGAATGTTCAGAGTTTTGCCCCATATTTCTGGCCTGTTTTTAATAAAATTGTGGTATTGTGGCTGTCAGTATTTAAACAAACAATACTAGGATGAATTTATGAATGTTTATTTTTATAGTTTTGTACTAGGCTAACTGCTTTCACAGGCATACCTCTCAACCTCTTAGTGCAAGAAACGTGGACAAAGCCTGACAAAATGGGGGGACAAATGCCCAAAAATAGGGACATATTTTAAATATTGCTCTTATAAACTTAGAAAGTTGCTACCTTAATAGAGTTTGTGTTAATATACATTTTCCGAATGATTTAAGTCTGAAACTCAAATGTATGTCATTATTTAGTGACTTCGTTCCTCAGATTATCCCAATGACTTCTCAGAAAACCACAAGGTTTATGAGGAACAGGCCAACAATAGCCAAAAATCTGTACATTCTGCAAAAATCAGGACAGTTGAGAGGTATCATAGGCCATTTAGCCAATTACCCCATGTGAAAATCAAGCCCTGCATGTTGTGTCTGTAAGGTAGACACCTTAAGCATTATGCCAAACTCCCACCCAAAAGAAACTATTTGTAACCTGTTTAAAATATATCAGTTAAATTATGGCAGCTAACATACCATACCCCCAGAATTACACCATGCAATTTATGATGACCAGATTAGTTTGGGTACAGGGAACAGTTTGATTAGCTCAAATGAACTAATTATTATTCATTATAATGCATACAAAATGGGGCATTATACTCAATTATGGGCCAGATAAGTGATGGGTATAGGGGGGTTATAATGGAGTGAAATTTTTATCAAACCTATCCGCTAGCAGATTCACTATCTCTGTGGGGTCAGTGTGCCATTGGCCCCCAATTATGGACATGCTTGGGTCCTACCCTTTGGGTTACATACATAGCTATAAAACGCTTTATGGATATCCTTGGGAGTACTTGCTAGATTTCTCTCAAATGAGCTCTTGGACGATTTGACAAGTTGTCTTATTTGTCTGTTAAGGCTGAGAAGGGTGCATTTCCATTGTTGGGTCCTTGTCTTTGTTTTCTTGGACAGCAACCTTTTGCATTCATTGTATAGTTTGTTGATGCTGGAAGTCCACCATGGCAGTTTGATTTTACTTGGGTCTCTGGCTTTTATTATATCTGGTACAGCAAAGTTTATATACTTATGCAAGTGATTACACAGGGCTTTAATGTATGTTTCAGCATAGTTACCACTTTCAGCTTGGTGTAGGGCTTGGAAGGCAGTTATGCCTTCACCTAGGAGGATATAGTTTGCCTTCATGAAATTTTTTAGTCTGATTTCACCCTTTTGAGTTCTGGTGCTAGTGTCAGTTCAAAGATAACTGATTTGTGATCAGTTTTAACTAAACAGAAAGTTTATGCTAATGTTTAAGTACAAAAAAAAAAGAAAATTCATGCTAATATAAAACCTGTTATTCTATCAACTTTTTAAGTTTGTAAGAGCATTATTTAAATTTTTTTCCTATGCACCTATGATTGTTTGGTAATGGGAATCCTTATTACATCACAGAAGTATGTATGCCTGTGTCGTATATGATCATAGGACATTAGTAGACTAATGGCCCTAGGGCCCTTACAAGCCTAGCCAAGTTTTACCCTTATTTCCATGATCAGCACCTAATGCCCATGTCCAAGACTGACACAAGTGGAACCCCTGGGGTGATTTACAGTTACCCATCCAATCGTCCAGACTGTGTTTGGAGAGAGCCAGTGAGGTGCTCTGTTTGACATGAAGCGGGAGTCTGTTACAAAGGTGCGGTGACCTCTGGGAGACAAATCTGTCCTTCCAGCAGGTTATATTAATGTCATATACCAGGTTAAGGTCTTTAGACCAAGTAACCTATGTACCATTTGACTTGTGGATATGCAGCATTTCCCATAAAGCAGGGTCATAGATTGCTTTATATGCGAGCAGAGATCACCTCTGAGTAGCCTGTATGAAACAGAACAGACAGACAGTGATTCAGATGAGCCACATAGGACAGATGCTGAAGACCTTGAATTTTCCTTGTGAGGAACCTTTGTGTTTTCTCCAATTGATGCAGGTGCTTGGAAAGGCACATACCAAAGGGGGCATTGTACTCAATTATTGGCTTGATGAGGGAAGAGTACAGTGAGGATATAGCTTCTTTTTTTCTGAAGGCAATGCCCTTACTTATGAGATGAGCAGTGTAGAATGCCCTTCTTACCACTATGGAGACATAGTGATCAAAGGTAAGGTTGCAGTCAACTTGTGTGTCCAGGTCTCTCACCACTGAGTGCGTACGTAGGGTGCTGATATTGATGTGGTTGTTAGCAGGAGCATTGCTCTCAATGAAAGGGATGATAATACATTTTTTGCACTGAGTTTAAGGCCATAATTTTGGCACCAATCATTTGTTTGTGTAAGACCCTCTTATAGGAGTCATCAGCAAACTTTGTCAGCCACGACCTTTAGTTTTTGCTTGTACTTCTGAGAAATAGATTCCAAACAGTAGAGGTCCCAGGACTGATCCCTGTGGAACACCACTGTTTGAAGTTCTGCTCTTGGAGGTATATTCTCTGTTTTGACTATATGTGTTCTATTAGGGAGCCAGTTAGTGACCCATTTAACAATATAAGGGTTGACACCTAGCTGGGTGAGTCTGTCAATGATGCCTGAGTGGGGGAGAGTGTCAAAAGCCTTGACTAAGTCTAGGTCGGCAGTATGCATAGATTTCCCCTTGTCCAGGGCCTTGGAAACTTTTTTGAAGAATTCTACCATGTTTAACAGGCATGATCTCTCTTTGACATATCCAAACTTAGTAGGGTCAAGTGTTTGGAGATTTCTTATATCTATGTTAATAAAGTCCATGATGATTCACTCCATGGCCTTGCAGATAAGGCTAGCCAGGCTAATAGGTCTATAATTCCTGGGGTCAGTAAAAGCACCACCTTTGTGTAAAGGCATAACGGTGGCCATTTTCCATTCAGCCAGGATGAAGCCAGTGCTCGGACTATGACTGAAGAGCGTACCCAATGGTATTGCTAATTCTTGTTGGAGGCCATGTAGGATGTAGCCTGGGATGTCAGGTCCCATAAATGTTGTGTGTTTGGCCTTAGAGAAAGCATTTATGACCTGTTATTTAGAAAAACAAGGTAGGGGATAGGTGGTAGGGATGTCATGGGGTACGTGTGGTGGTGACAGGAGAGTGAATTTGTTTGGGGGACTGACAATTGTGTGTTCGTTACTTCTTTAATTCTCATCACAATCAAACCTTGGAGGTATTCAGAAGAGGTTATTATAGCTTCTGTTGGAGACAGGGTCACTGTTTCATTTACTTTTCTCACAGAAAATAATTTCTATACCATGTGCAGGGGCAGTGTACTGTATATTAGCAACAAAGTGTAATTCATTACTGTAGTCATTATTTTTTCCCTTTTGTCACAATCACACACCAGGCACATATAGTGGTGATTGCCTTTGGTAAGGAAGGGGTGAGGAGTGAAAAGGCATGCTATATATATATATATATATATATATATATATATATATATATATATATATATATATATATATATACTAAAGCAGTCACTTAATTGCATGACTACGGCCATTTGAACTTCTGCTTTCATTCCAATCTAACATCAGAGGGATGCACAGGTAGCGACTGTCTTTTTTTTTGGGGGGGGGGTAGGGAAGCAGGCAGTATTCCCATACATGATTTGTGTGTCCTTACAACAATTGTATTATTAGTTTATTGTGAGCTACTATTTTGTCAGCTTTGAACATTAACCCTTGGGCACAACTTATGTCTTTCATGAAAGACTAAAAAGTTGTTGTATCTTTCGGCTTTTCCTGGTTAGGGGTCACCACAGCAGAACTCCGGTCTGCTAATGATTGGCAGTAGATGTTTATGTACCGACTTGCCAGGCCTGATGCACAACCTTCAACGAAGGTACGCCCATTCACGCATGTCTCCACACAGAAGACGCTTTAGCTGAGAATCGAACAGGACAACGTCTTACTGTGAGGCGACAACGCTACCGCAGCACCACCACCGCAACTTGAAAGACAAAAAAGTAAGACTGAAATTCTTTTCTGACTCATGATTTATTTCAGGCCACCACTGGATTAAAAGGTTGGGAAAATGTTCTAAAATGCAAGGAAAACTAAAGTTGAACAGCAACACTGAATTTTTTTCCTTAATCATAGTTTCTGTAAAAACTGTCATTAGGTTCATAGGTTCATAGTTGTGTACTAGGCTAATGGTCCTGGAGCCTTTACAAGCTTAGCTCATAGACGTGCCCTGGCATCGTGCAGCCTGACTTTAGTTCCCTGTGCCTCTATTAAGTACAGCCACTGGAGTGATCCCTGTGGTGAACTTTCTATTTCCCATCCATTCATCAAGATTTCTCTTGAAGAGGACCAGTAAAGTACTTTGCTTGACATGTATGGGAAGTCTATTCCAGAGGATGGGCAGTCTCTGGGTTATAAACCTGTCCCTCCAGCATGTTCTGTTGATTGTGGTAATGCGGTTGAGGTCTCTGGAGCATGTGGTGTGGAGGGATTGAGATTTCTTTAGATGTAGCATTTCTAACAGAGCTGGGTCAGACATGGCTTTGTAAGTCAAGCAGGTTGTATAAAAAGAAAAAATAAAATGTGTGTCAGAGCATATAGAAAATTGTGGATTCTTGAAAAAGCTGAAGAGTAAGGCAAAATGTGAGAAAGGGGAGAAAAAAGTTATGTGCAAAATGTGGAGAGCTGGGGAGGGCAGCAGATGGGAGTACTGGAGCCCATGGGATATGTGTGTGTGTGGGGGGGGGGCAGTAGGCAATGCTTAGGGCACCATTTTACCCAAGTCCAGACCTATATATGGAGTTGTTGTAATGTATCAGTGCTACAACTAAATGCTAGTAACTGTGAATGTCCTTCTGTGACATGGGTCAATATAGTGTGGTACACAGGCCTCTCATAATGAAGAGCACTGTAACTACAGTTCAGTCTGTGTATATTACCTCTAAAACAGTTGCTTAGGAGGGATGGTAATAAGAGGGTGATACTTAAAGTGGAAGTGTCCAAGGGGTCCCCAACTTGACATTTGCTACAGGCCCTCAAAATGCTAACACCAGCCCTGACTACACTACAAGTTCCAGTGGCCACAAATAGTACTAGATTCCCCAGACCCTGAACCTAGTCTATGCTAGTGTTTTTCAAGTGCAGAAAAAAGTAAAATGAACAGAAAAAGCAGAGAAACAAATCGGAAACAGAGATCATAACAGAGGTAAGGCTTCAATTCACTAAGCCTAAAATACATTTGCAGAGTTTAAGCACATGCACACATATATATAATCTGTATGTGGATATATACATATCTATATCTATATCTATCTATATATATATATATATAGAGAGAGAGAGAGAGAGCATGTGTGTAGCACAAATCTTTCATGTATGTACAAAAACATGTGAGAGAGGGTGTGTGTGTGTGTGTGTGTGTGTGTGTGTGTGTGTGTGTGTGTGTGTGTGTGTGTATGTGTGTGTGTGTGTGTATGTGTGTTTGTGTGTGTGCTTAATGGAGAAATAGATTATATACCTGTGTTTGAACTTCATGTCCTTTAAATAAAAACAAATCAATGTGGAAATTGAGTAGCCCTGTATCTTTATTTACACATAAGCACACACACAGGTATATGATGGATAGATAGATAGATAGATAGATAGATAGATAGATAGATAGATAGATAGATAGATAGATAGATAGATAGATAGAGATATAAATTTATGTATGGATATGCATGTATGTGTGTATGTTTCTGTGTGTGTGTGTGTGTGTGTGTGTGTGTGTGTGTGTGTATGACAAATAGAAGGACGACCCCACTTCCGCAAAAGTGCACTATATTGAAAGTGCACTTTCACGGAAGCCGATTCATCGAATCGTGTTACAGTGGGGATAAGGAAATATATCCTTTTCCCCACTGTAGTGTGAACTCTGAGTTAGTATATTTAAGTAGGAGGTGTGTGGGGTGCAGGGGGGCTTGCCTCCTGCATAAATGTGATTGTGTTTTTTTTTTTATTTATTTATTTTTTTTTCTGTTTTTTTTTTGTTGTTATTTTGTGTTTTGTGAAAGTGCATTTTCGACACAGTGCACTTTCGCAAAAGTGAATTCGTAGGCTTACCTTTCAATGAAATGTAGTTTCAATGGATCAACATAGATCTATATAAACGTAATTTCAATGGATCAACATAGATCTATATATATATATATATATATATATATATATATATATAGATATATATATATATATATATATATATATGTGTGTGTGTGTGTGTGTGTGTGTGTGTGTATATATGGGTCTCCTTCTGTTTGTCGAAAGTACACTTTATTGACCAACAGAAGGAAGAGCCCACTTCCACAGAAGTGCACTACATTGAAAGTGCACTTTCGCAAAAGCCGATTCATCGAATCTTGTTACAGTGGGGATAAGGGAATATATCCTTTTCCCCACTGTAGTGTGATCTCAGAGTTAGTATATTTATGTAATGGATGTGTGGGGGGGCAGGGGAGATTGCCCCCCTGCATAAATGAGATTTAGTATTTTGTGTTTCATGACAGTGCATTTTCGACAAAGTGCACTTTCGCAAACGTGAGTTAGAGGGCTTAACGTAATTTCAATGGATCATCATAGATCCATATAAATAAATATATATATATATATATATATATATATATATATATATATATATATATATATGTGTGTGTGTGTGTGTGTGTGTGTGTGTATGTGTGCGTGTGTGTGTGTGTGTGTGTGTGTGTGTGTGTGTGTGTGTGTGTGTGCGTGCGTGCGTGTGTGTGTGTGTGTGTGTGTGTGTGTGTGTGTGTGTGTGTGTGTGTATACGTGTGGGTTGTGTATGCATATGTATAAAAATGCGTGCAGCATGTATAATACTATATGTGGGATGCAGTACAGTATGAATACATTTAGAGAGATATATGCAATAGATATGTTTGTAAGTATTCACACCTACACTGACATATGTGTGTGTGTGTGTGTGTGTGTGTGTGTGTGTGTGTGTGTGTGTGTGTGTGTGTGTGTGTGCTAATAGCATTTATTACTTGTCATTATCTTTGCCAGTGTAGTCTGAATCATGGTTGAAAAATGACCTGGGACTGGTTCACTTTTCTGGTTACCAAAGTATAAATAACTATGAAATAGAAAAAAGGGGGTGAGCATGACGGAAATAATTAAGGAAGGAACTAGTTAAGCACATTTTAATTCTGCTTCATTCATGAGAGAGAGAAAACACTTCCCACTGAATGCATGGGGAAGTAGCAGACAGGCTTACTTTACAGTGCGTTCAGTTACTACTTGTCACCTCTATATTATACAGCAAGGATCATTTACTACAGTGGAAGTTTTCACACCTCAGCATAACAGTGTGGGGAAAAGTATGTCAATTATTTTAGAACTACAAAATAATCCCATTACAAATGCCTGCTGTTTACTTACTTTATTTTGCTGAAAGTAGCTATCAGCTGTTTATAGAGTAGAACAAGCTCTGACAGACACATAAATGAGGCTCAGTCAGGGAATCATAGAAGTAGTTCTGTTACAGAAGGTCTGTTAGATGACAGTGCTTTTCAGTCCTGACATTCTGTCTTAATGGCATGAGAAAACCTGCCACTCTATCTTAATGGCATGAGAAAACAACACCTCTTCTTATGTCTGGCATGACTCATATATAGAGACTTGAAATGTATTCTGGGAAGAAGGAATGAAAGCAAGAAAACAGGGTCACATTACCAAGGTAGGCCCCATCATCTGCCATTGTGTGTGAAACACTTTAAACTTGTAAAATAAGTACTTGGAGTAATTTTGAAGCATGAAAATAGGTCAGAAAACAAAGATAACAATGAAAAAATGTTCTTTTTTGAGTTCTCTGGTGGTGTTTTCCTTTAAGAAGAAAGATGGATACTTTGAGCAGAGTGTCTGACTTCCTCTGAGATAATCCCTGTAACTTTATTGATAACCCTCAGTAAATGTAACTCTTTACACAATGATTGTCTTAGCTATTCTAGGCAGGATCCAAAAAATTAACATTGGTATTTTGCTTGTGTTGACTGTAAGCTCACTGAGAAAAAACAACTGACAGTTTTTGATGTAGTGTTCTTGAATATAACTATGACCACATGAAGCAGCTACTCAGGAATGGATTGGGATGGAGTCATGACTGCAATGCAGTAGACCTGAGTGGTCAGCTTGGGACTATGAATAAATGAAACTTTTGCCAGATTGTTACTGGGTTAAAACTGTAAATGCTATTTCTATCAGAAAATGTGGAGGAATACATAAGAAGATTGTCATTAGAAGTAGCTCCACAGTGATGTCATTTCACTTTTTGCATAGGGTTGTAATATAATGGATAAAACATAAAATACAAATCTGAATATTTATGGGTTACATTTTGCCTCACTTTCCTCACTTGACAATGTGACTTCAGTCAGCACGTTGGAGATAGAATGGGTCATTGTAGCAAGACAGTCTTAATGGTCATGAATATAGAGGGACAAAAGTATCTTAGCACCAGATGCACTCTTCTATTCCATTCTATTCTATTCTATTCTATTCTGTTTTGTTTTAATTAGTTAGTCATTAATTTCAGCATCGGGTTCAGTTTTGTCTATACACAGATGGAACCACCATCTGTACAAGGGGTAGTCCTTGGCACATAAATTTTATGAAGGAATTAATCAATAAAGAGAGAGAGAGAGAGATGAACATAGTCTTCTAAACCTACATTGACAAGAATCATGCACTCAGCTGTGCTATAAAGCAAACAAAACTATCATAAGTACTAAAGCACTCTTTTTTCTCAATTGACAGGCCACCACCTTCTCCAACAATTCTGGAAAGTGGTAAATTGCCTGAGTTGGCATAGCAAAAATTCAATATATTCTACACGCTATATTCACTGCTAACGTTGTCATAGAATTCACCAATAGCCTTCTAACAATTAATCAGACTACCTGTCCACCTCATTGGAACCCAACATGACTCCATTCTACCCCAGGGATATTTCGAAAAGGAAATTGATTCCCTAATACAAACAAAACCAAATAATATCCCATCTCATGCAGATGGAATCATGTCATGGTTTCTCAAGAAATATAGAGACTGCATAGCTTCTTATATCCAATTTGTACTTAAGCTGTCAGTCTTAAAACTCCTTCCTGGAATATGGAAAACAGTGATTATCACCCCATCCCTAAAATGGCCAAATCAACCTGCATTGCAGAGTTCAGATCAATCACACTAATCCCATACCTGGGAAAACTGCTAGTATAAAGCAGTATATATACCCTGCTTATTGACTTTGTTTATGCATATAATATTCATTCCGTTCATCACCATGGCTTTATCAAATATATAGGTACCCATACAGCTCTGGACACTTATGGAACCTCACTCACCAAGACTAACAAGGGCCTAACAGAAGCCATTTTCATTGATCGTATTTAAGCTTTTGATTCTGTTAATCACACAGTCTTACTTAATTTTTAGCCCTATCCAACCTAAGATCCCCCATAATACATCAGTTCAACTGTTACCTCTTTGACAAAACCTTCTATGCAAATGCCCCCCAAGGCTTAGTCTTGGCACCAGTTCTCTTAATTTATTTGTTTACTGTCTTCTGTAACCTATGAACTTCCAGTATCATATTTTATGCTAATTATATTGCCTTTCATTATCGCTCTCAAACTGCAGAACAATTCTACAAGAACTACAAAATATGCTATAAAAATTAACTCCATGGCTTCTGGACAGGTAACAAATCATGAACTTGAAGAAGGCCATGAAAGGTATGTAAATGTGTACCACTCTCCTTTCTTCTCACCTATAACTCTCAGTCAATTAACAGACATTGTTCTAAAAATATTAGTGTGCAATACCAGACTGCATCTTAAACATGTTTTCCTTGCTGATACAAAACAGAAATAAACCACACACTCTGCTGTTATCTACAAATTGTACAGTTCCTCATTCCAGAAAGAAAAAAATCTCCTAAATATACTTACAAAATTATTTTTTATTTATTGACCGGGAACGTCTGACTGGCACAAGAGCCCATTTTCAGCGGAGGCCCGGGGAGAAAAGCTCCACAAAGACATTATGATTGCACAGTATTTTCCAAGAATTTACAGAATTTAAAGAAATTACAGTACAATGCAGTACAATATAACAAAATGAGAAACGGACTAATAAATTGTGGGAAGTTACAATATGAGAGAGAAAAATAGAGTAATTTACAAGACACACACACACACACACACACACACACACACACACACACACACACACACACACACACACACACACACACACTCACACACACACACACACACACACACACACACATACACACACACACACATTTTTGAAAATATTGATATAGGTTGAAAGTTAAGAAGGTAAAAATCACTACAAGGGTGGTGTTAAGTTTAAATAATTAATAAAGGGAAAGAAAAAATCACTAGTGGGGTAGTTTTAAAGGGGTAAGAGATTAGAATGATAGTTAAGCTTAGTGAGATTTATGGTAAGAACAGAGTTTTTTAAAATAAATGATGGATCAAAAAGAGTTTCCTACTGGTTTTTATGAGTAAAGATTGGGGTAAGCTATAGGATGACTCAAGGAGAGTAGGATGTTTATCAGTTTAGATAGCTGCAGGGGCAGTTCAATGAGATTCAACAATTTGAATCACTATGAGAGTGAAGGAATAAATAAACATAATTAAAAACTGTTTTTTCAGTGACATTTATTTATTTCTTCATTCTCATAGTGATTCAAATGTTGAATCTCCCTGTTTATGGGACAGCACAGTGGTGCAGTTGATAGTGTTGTGACCTAACAACAAGAGGTTCCGCAGTTCAATTCTCAGCTAGTGTGCTCACTGTGCAGAGTCTGCAGATTCTCTCTGTGTTCATGTGGATTTCCTCTGGATGCTCTGGTTTTCTCCAACATTCTAAAGGCATGCAGTAAGTGGAGCTGACACTCTAAATTGGCCATAGGTGTGAGTGTGTTGTATGGAAGAACTACTGTAGCAGGGCTAGCCACTTAGTGGTGTAAACCATGGCTCTAGAATAGATGATTGCCATTGTTGGAGTGCCACCCCAACCCTGTTTATTAAAATAGGAAAAGAGAATGGATGGGTCAAGACTGTTTTAATTTCACCCAGGTATACTGATGAATTATAAGAAGTAATGTATGTCTCTTGCACTGTGAGGAGGTCATAGCATATTTAATCTAAATATCAACTAACCATGATAATGTAATTAATATAAGCCTGACATACATAATCATTATTAAATTCTATCACAATGCTGAGTGACAGCCCTGTCAGCAAATAAGCATTTAATTCCTGCAGTTATCCCTTGACATCTGTCAACTTCCTCCCTCCTGAAGATTAAAGGATAAGGAGAATCTGTTTTAACTTTTAGACCACTGATTAAAGCATCAACTTCCATGCTGGAAAAAGTAATACTCCAATATATTTTGCTGGACACTGCAAGAAGTTGATGATTTGGTTCTTATAGGGGAGGATTGCCCTATAATTGCATCAGGGAATAAACTTATGGGAGGTGGAGATTGCTCTAATTTGACAACAGTGAACAACCTCATCTAGTAAACTTTTACTAGAAGAAAGTAGAATTCTTACAGAAGATGATCGAAAGGACAGCTTTGGTGTATCACTTTCAGGATTATTTCTGAGAATAGAGAATAATATAGACTTCTTGCCATGTTTAGGGTTGGGTGTATCTGGAGAGTGAATTGGCTGGGATAAATCAGGTTGCAAAGTGATTTGGAGCTGGGTGCAAATAAGGTTGCCACCCATCTTGTTATCAGTGGGACACACACTGGTTGAACTGCCTTATCCCATTGCCCACTGTGCAATGTAGTAGGATTTGAAAAGTCCCACTTTTTGATCTCACTGAATATCCGTGGAAAAGCCACAATTGTTTCTGGGTTTTCCATGGCAATTCAGTTACATCAACCCTGACCTTCAGGCAAAGATATTGCCTGTTAGGTCCAGGTATTTAAATCATGGAGCAATTGGCTGCAATTCATGAAGGGGTGGGGATTGGGGCAAGAAGTGCCCAACAAAGATCACGGCTGTAGAGCAGTTTGATTTTAGCTCTTCTACAGCTGCTAGAGAAAAATACAGAGATTTTTTTTCTAGGAAATGAGCCAGCCAGCCATCCATTCATCCAGCCAGCTAGCCATTCACCCATTCAGCTAGTCAGCCAGCCATTCATCCATTTAGCCATCCAGCCAGTCATCCAGCCAGCAATCCAGTCATCCATTCATCCAGCCAGCAATCCATTTAGTTCCTTTTCTTTTCACTGTCTCACCCCCTAACAACTTGTCTCCACTCTTTTAGCTCCATTCCCTTTCATAACACTCCACATTTGTGCTCTCCTCCCTCAATTGAGTCTGTCGACCGAGAAACATCCCAGCGATTGTTTGTATGGGATCTACAACCACAAACCAGCCAAGGACCTTGCATTTCAGCTATTAATGTAGGTTTTTCCAATTCAGAAACCCTGCTACTACTATACTTATTTTGCTGTATGTTATTGTTAACTGGAAAATGCTGTGCACATACCAAGAGACGATAACTGCAGGAGTTCCCCGCATGCTTCCTTGAAGCAATTCTGCAGTCCTCCTTAAAACTTATACATTTAAAACTTATTTTTGCTGGGCATCTTAGTTTGGTCATTAAAAAAACAAAACAAAACAAAACTACCTTATAAACTGCCATCCAGCTAATTCACCTACTGCTCATGGCTCAGTTAAAACCTGGCTGATTCAATTACATTCTTCACATATTTTGTGGCAGTGTAGGAGATTTCCATCTATCTGAGAGCTCCAGTGTGTCAGAGAATTCATCCACTTTCCTCCTGTTCCATTCTTTAAATATTGTTTTTTTCTGCCATCTGTGACATGGTTTTACCCGCTCCACTCACCTTTGCTCCACTTAGGCTCATTCTACTCCCCTCCCCTACCCCAAAATCACACCCAACTCTGCTATCACTACTTTTATACCTCCTGTGTCCTCCTTCACAGCACACCCATTCCTACATTGCCAATAATTAACATCACATACTTAGAATCCCACTGAATAGTCTCATGTACCTATTAAGTAATACTTCCATCAACACCACTACAGCCATCCAAACTAACAACACACTTGCCAAAGCCACTCCTTTCCTCATCTTTTTGTTCCCTTCATTTCTAACTTCCAGACTCATATTCACATATAAACTGAAGCACGACCAAACAAAGGAAAAAAAAACGGACTATAATTCCGTAACTCGAACGTTGCTTTATTGAACGAACCACAGAATAGCAACCAATATTAAAATAGAAGAAAATGTAAAAACTAGAGTTTTACTAAGCGCTTTCACCCATAAAATACCAAAGGATTCATAAGAGCAATACAAAGTACCATAGGAAAAGGTTATTTAAAAACTACAACATACACACACCTCCCGATTTAACCAATGGCATTCTAAAATGACATTACAGCTTGTACATCTTGGTTAAAGCTGCAGTACACACACAAGTTAAAGATACTTAAAAAATGTGTTGCAAAATGCTGAGTAAATATAATAATTATAGTCAATGCCAGCCAGTTAAATAAATGATTTTCAAACAACAGGCTTTTGTTCAAAAATGCATAAAAACCATGAACTGTTGTGAATATTAAACTAAACATTTAAAATGTTATAAATACATATTATATAATACCAAACTACCTGATTTGCAGTCAAAACATTAAATGCAGTAAGACTTTAACTTTAAAATGCTAGCAATTGATATATGATTGTTGATACCTGGGGGTTTAGAGGCATCCAACCTTAGTTGCCATAAATACTCTTTTACCTCCAGTAATGTTTTGACATCACCTCCTCTGTCATAATAAGGTATCCTATCAATCACAAAGAATATAAATTTGTTAAAATTAGTACATACTCGACTATGTAAATATAAGGCATTAGTGGATTTGCTGTTTTTAATATCTCTCGTGTGTTCTTTTATTCTTAACCTCAATTTTCTAATGGTTTTTCCTATATAGAATGCAGGGCAACTCAAACAGGTAGCTACATAAACTACCATCTTAGTGTTGCAATTAACATGTCCTGGACACTTAATACTTCTACCAAAGTTGTTAATTGTTAAATATGGCCCATTGTTAATAAACTTACACACCCCACAAGCCCCGCATTTATTCATACTGGAGCTTTTGAACACACTTACTCCATACCTCCCAACCGTCCTGAATTACTCGGTTTTTACCGAGTTTTGGGGCCAAATGAAGGGGTACCATGATTCCCGAGTGGCACCCCTTCATTTCCGATTTCTTTACGTTTGTTTTTTTATTTTTATTTTTTATTTTTTTAATTTTCGCGCTGGAGCTGATGTCATCCCATGTGCGATGACGTCAGTGCCATCAGCACTACTAGCCAGTTGGAATTGAGCTCAAGGACCTCACGTCATCATTTCCGGCTGGCAAGAAGTGCTACCAAGAATTTGAAAAGCCGTTTCAGAAATGGAGGGACTGGACTTTGCTTTTTGCTGTTGAGAGAGGGACTTGTTGGTTTTGCTGCCGTGTCGTGAAACAGGGGGACTTGTTTTGCTGCCGAGAGAATGCTGCTGGCTCTGCCGTTTTCACTGCTGGAAAGAAGGTAAGTAATGTTGCTGGAACTTTGCCGAGTGAATGCTGGCTTTGCTGCGGCTTTCATTGCTGGGACTTTGCCGTTTTATTTTTGTTTTTCGGTGCTGGGAAGTAGGAACAGTAGTGTGTATGTGTGTGTGTGTGTGTGTGTGTGTGTGTGTGTGTGTGTGTGTGTGTGTGTGTGTGTGTGTGTGTGTGTGTGTGTGTGTGACCGCTGACTGGGAACAAGGAATCAAGACAAGTTAGTAAGGAAATGAACGGTATGTGTGTGTGTGTTTGTGTGTGTACGAGAGACAGACTGTGATTGTGTGCATGTATCTTTGATATTTGCTGTCCTTACTTGTATAGTACCCTCAAGTAAGTTAGTTATTTTTTTCTGTTTTTCTTGCCTACTGTACATTGTTCCAGTTGACATTTAGCATTCCATTTCAAATGTTTATTTCAGATTCCATTTGATGTTCATCTTCAACGCGTTGTAGCTAAAACTGAGCAGGTGCTAAGAGTACTATCAGTTTATTTAGCATTTGTAAGGTGCATATTTTGACTTTCTGCTGCACTGTGTAGCCCACCGATAAAGTTGCATACTTTTTCGGCACATCAGTAACTCAATACTAGAATCATTCCTGTGTGTGGACTGTGGATGTACATATTCACCAAACTTTTTCAGCCTATACTTAGTGAGGGGGTCATCAAGCTTACTCATGCTCCTTTATTTTTAGGTTGCAAATTAGAGGCTTGACTACACAGCGGTCCTATAAACATAGACATTTTCTTCATGTAAATACTGTTTGCATACATGTGCCCTAAGATACCTTTGTTGCATACAAAATTAATCATTTATTTCTTTGCTATTAGGGAAAAGAACAGCTATATGCAATAAGTTACCCCCATCTGGATTAAATGTTAGACTCAAGAGCCCATGCAAGTACTTGCCTTTGGAAGTGATTTTTCAGGAGTCATTTCTATCTCAACTGCATAGTATAGCCTATTTGCCTCACCTTGATTAGCATCCCATATTTAGTATAGTCCTGTAGGTAGCTTCAGAGAAGAAAAAAGTACATAACAGAAATGCTGAAGCCAAGAAGTGCTTTCCCCAACACTTGTGCAGTTTCTTTGACTGCACCAAGAGAAAAGTAAAACATGAGCAGCATTGCAGAATCTGCTTTAGGTAAAGCCTGATGGGTGTGACAGCCATACTCTGGTCAAGGTTTAAAGAAAGGCAAGTGCTGAAATATGCATACAGATGAAAATAATATAAATATCCAAGTAGAAGCTGTTGACACTGTAATGATGAGTACATCAAATCCTTGACTGCAACGAAGAGCCCACTCAGGTGTAACAAAATTTTGTATCAATAGTTGCAAAGCCAAGTTGTTGTTGTCTTTCGGCTTTTCCTGGTTAGGGGTCGCCACAGTGGAACTCCAGTCCACTAATGATTGGCAGTAGATTTTCACGAACGCCGAGGTGCCAGCTCGATGTTCAACCTTCAACGAAGGCATGCCCATTTACGCATGGAGTGGGTGGGGTTATGTAATTATGTATGGAAATTAGGTGTCAATCAGCGTACAGATTTGTACCTATTTTTCATGGGCCTTGTCCAGATTTTTGATATTTCCAGGTTGAGAGGTATGAGTTGCTCCTTTATCAATTTCCATAAGTTCCTTTAAATTTTTACCTCGACTATAAATGATGTTTGGTGTAGTACCTAATATGGAAGTAATGTCATTATTAAACACACTCGACCATGTGTCCTTTAAAATCAATCTAATGTGATCAAACATAGGATTAAATGGTAAAATCATGGCATTTCTGGAATGGTCATCACTACCATTATTACTGAACGTATCATTACCGTGTGTTTTTAATAAACCACCTTTCAATATGGGTTTAAATGCTGTTGGTCTTTTAGATTTACTTCAGTACGTACTCTTCGCAGAATGTCAACAGGATAATCCCACTCTTGAAACATACTAACTAACCTATTAATATCTTTTTCAAAAAGGGTGTCTTCACTCACTAGTCTTGAAAGCCTTACCATTTTCCCCTTTATTATGTTCTTTTTTTGGTGGAAAGGGTGGCAACTTTTAAAATGTAAAAAGGAGTTGGAGTATGTCTTTTTTCTATATATTCCTGATTGCAGTGTGTTCTTCTCTTTATCATACATTAACAAAAGATCTAGATAGTTACAGTTCTCCTTGTGAATTTTGAAAGTAAATTTAAGAAATGGTGTAGTAGCATTGAGATACTCAATGAAATCAAAAATCTCCATTTCTGTTCCCTACCAAAAAATCAAAATATCATCCAGGAAATGCAAATATAATTTTATTTTTTCATAAAACCTAGAAGTGAAAACCTGATGTGTCTCCCAATCGGCCAGAACTAAATTTGCATAAATTGGTGCACACTTGGCACCCATGGCAACACCCATGATCTGCTTAAATAGTTCGCCGTCAAATGATAAAAAAATGATAAAAAATTGTTCATCAAAACGATTTCAACCAAATCAACTAAAAGACTCAATTTGACTCTGTGGTAGTCACTATAGTTGATCAAGCACTTTCTAAAACTTTCTAGACCCTGTTCGTGTGGTATAATGGAAACAAATTAACGACATCAGTCGTAATCATAATAATTTCTTCATCTAGATTAATGTCATTAATAACTTCCAAACAATGCCATGAGTCTCTAAAAATGTGCAGAAATCTATTCAAAATCTGTTTGCTGTGGAAATCAACATAGGCAGCCAGCAGTTCCATTTTCGATCCTTTTGCAGAAACGATAGGTCTAAAGGGGGGATTTGTGGAATTTTTGTAAATCTTGGGGATTCCAAAAATTGTAGGTGTAACAGGAAATTCTGCAAGAAAATACTCATATTCTTTTTTATCAATCATGCCCTCCATTAACCATTCATACAATAACCAATCAATTTTTGCATACGCCCTATTGATCTCATTCTTAGAGTCTCTAGTATAAGTACAAGTGTCATTTAACAGATTAAGCATTCTGTTGTTGTAATCAGTGCAAGACATAATGACAACTCCTCCCCCTTTTATCAGGTTTCATCACTCTATAATTTTTGTTGGTCATCAATTCATTAAAGCAAAACCTTTTGCCCAAAGTTAAATTATCTTCGGTGTTCATTTTTATTTTAAGAGCCCTCCTAATTTGTGTCTCACACATTTCCTCAAATAAATGAATAATAGGGCTTATTGCTGTAAAAAAGACACTAGGCCTCTTTAAAGTTATACCTCTATCAACCGCCAAGCTGGAAATATTGCAGTTTTTGGAAAAAGCAGCTTGAGATTTAATAGTCTAGTGTACATTTTCAGATTGAGTAGAACTTTTGCTACATCATACCTAAAACTAGGAACAAATTTAAAGCCCTTTTTGAACAATGTCAAATGATCATTTCATAACTGTAATGTTGTGTAGTTGTGAATCAACATGTTGTCATACTTAATACATTTGTATTCAATCCCCTTGTTCATTTCCTCTTCAATGTCACTCAAAATAAATTCATTTAAGTCAAATTTTTCACCAAAATCAAAATTAAATACATCACAAGACCTTGCGGAAAAAGCACCATCATTGATCTCATTTATACTATCTAAATTAATATATTCAGCCACAAATTCACTACCATAGTCAGATTCATGTGAATCATTGAAAACAACATCAGTTCCAATATTAATAAAATCTATATCGGCTTCTACTTCGAGGCAGAGTACAGAAGTCATAGAACTAAAATTTAATTGATCCTGTTGTTTCTTTGTGACTATCTCTGCCAGGCAGGCGACCTCTGTTGTTTCTCTCTGTATTGTTCCTGTTGGTACACTACCCTGTTGCGCTCCCGAATCCTCTCTGAGCGTCGAACAGGGAGGTTCTCTAAAATAGGTTCATTCTCCATATCACTACATTCATTTATTTGAAAATTGTTGTCAGCCACTGCCCTGTGGTTGATTGGCCCTTGTTGGTCAAATGAATTATGGTCAAAGGCTTCATTTCTTTTGTTGGCCAATCTAAGCCTTTCGATACTATTTTTATATTCTCTAAAATGTGCAAATTCTTTTTTACTAGCATAATCCCTACTGTCCCTGTTTAGTTTTTCAGACTTAAAGGCCAACCCCCTTTTTACATATTGCACAATGTTCGAGTATATTGACTCAAGTTTGCTCTTATTCAACTCAAATAGTAAATCATTCATGATGCTCTTATTAATCTGATCAAGTTCTTTTTTGAGCAATTCAATAACTCAGTTATTGTTACGGACAATAATGCTTAAAAGTTCCGTACCTGTTCGGTTGAAAAAAGTAGTCAGTTCGTTAAATCCTTCTTTTCCAACTTCAAACCCCATAGGTAATTTGAACAGCCTGAGTCCCTTAGGCACCTGCTGTAATTCCATAGATCTCTTGAGATACACATTGTCCATTTGTAACGATTTGACCTTCCTAAGTTTAGTTTTGAACACGGCCAGTTGTGCCTTAAATGAACCACGGTTAGAAATGCTAGCGGCACCTGCAGCCCAAGTAAATGATGGTGGAGCAAGCATTGTATCTAAATTATTTGACAAACCATTGCTCTTGACTTTGCTGGAATGAGCTCGGTTGTCAACACGCATACAATTTTCAGGGTCTGATCTCACATTTTCTACTGGAACGGGCTCACCAAAAACATTCCCTTGCGAGGTGCCATGAGGCATGTGTAGGGTGTACAGCAATGTTTGTGAGTCAGTTACCATAACATCAGTCGCATTGTCTACATTGGAGTCTTGGTTGACATAACCTTTTTCTTTGAATACTTTTAAAAGTTTTTTAGTTAAATCAACATATTGAGTCATAAGTGCCTCCATGGTCATTCAAAAGGCCAGTTCCTAGTCCAGGAAGTGCAGTTGGCGAAACACTAACCACTCCAATAAACTGAAGCACGACCAAACTAAGAAAAAAAAAACAGACTGTAATTCCGTAACTCGAACGTTGTTTTATTGAACGAACCACAGAATAGCAACCAATACTAAAATAGAAGAAAATGTAAAAACTAGAGTTTTACTAAGTGCTTTCACCTGTAAAATATTTATATTTACCCAGCGTTTTGCAACACAATCTTTTAAGTATCTTTAACTTGTGTGTGTGTACTGCAGCTTTAACCAAGATGTACGAGCTGTAATGCCATTTTGGAATGCCATTGGTTAAATTGGGAGGTGTGTGTATGATGTAGTTTTTAAATAACCTTTTCCTATGGTACTTTGTATTGCTCTGATGAAGCCTTTGATATTTTACAGGTGAAAGCACTTAGTAAAATGCTAGTTTTTACATTTTTTTCTATTTTAATATTGGTTGCTATTCTGTGGTTCGTTCAATAAAGCAACATTTGAGTTACGGAATTACAGCCCGTTTTTTTTTTCATATTCACATATCCTCTAGCACTCAACCAAGATCATGCCTTCAGCCTTACCTTTTATTTTCCTGTACATCCCATTCACACTTCTACTTCTCATACTAAAAACCTCTACTTCTCTAAATCCAGTCTCTACGACACCCTACAAAATCTCCCCTACACTATCCACCCTTAATCCACTTTTCCCATATAGCTACTCTATTGTATCTCCCAGCCTCTATGCCAAAACCCTTCTATTCAATAAACACCATACTAAAAACATACCTACCCAACTAAATGTTATTCTTATAGAATAAAACATACCACTTCCAACTCACCACTTCACACTAATTTCTCAAAATTAATCCTCAGTTGTTATATTCACTCCAATCCAGGTCACAGCTCCTCCCTGCCTTTTCAGTTCACCCTAACCACAATACTTACCCTTCCCCTCTACAGCTTTTAACTCTAAATTCCTAAAAATAATCACATTAAACATTCAAAGCATCTGTAAGAAACTCTTCAACTTCCTAGACTGGCTGTCACAGAACACTTCTGTCATTCTAGCAGCCACTTGTATGTTCCATGGGTGTACCTTTCAACCTCCACTGATAGACCAACAATGATTAGGCCTAAGAACTTTTATTCTTTGACTGAGTATGCCATCACCATCCTTGCATCCAAGCTATGGGGGCCCCTTTCAAGCCACGTCTATATCATAACATTGACAGCTTAGGTTGTCGAATGCAAAAACATCAACACCTAACCGTGTTACCATGTAATTCGAGTGGTCGTCTGTAAACAAAATAAACAAACACACCCACACACACCCTAACTAAATATACCAACTCCGAGCTCGCGCTGTATTGGGGAAAGGGCAAATCCCAGATAACGGCCATGCAAATTCTTTCCTGAGTAAAGAATTAGATAATGTGGCCATTCGCTATTGTAAGCATTCGACGCTTAGTAGTCGATGTAAAAGCATTCAGCAACCTAAGCTGTTGACAACACAATAGGAACCCTCCAAGCCAAACTGCGCCATACGTTAGAATACACTGAATTCATAAAGTAACTTGTCATATACTTGCACATGCCTCCAGCATCACCCATAACTTAATTTTCTTCACTCAGTCCTCTTGTTAAGCTCTTCTCCTGAACTCAGCATATTGACCTTTGAACTCTTTTATGTCACGTAGATCAGATAGCTTTTCTCCTCTCTCTCACACATTTCCTCCTCACATCCTAATATAAAAAAGTATTTTCCTTCTACCCACTAACCTTTTATCATTTCATTTCATATTGCCACTTATTACTGTTTGCCCCTTAATATACTAAGCATTTCTACTTCTAGTATCTTATTGTATATTTGAAGTTATTAACTTTTAAGGTGTTTATCTTATGAATGGTTACTGAAATATTGTAAGCTACTTATACAACATTGCAAAATGAATATTTACTGACTTTATAGTGGCTTATTAAATCCATTTTAATGCATCAAACTGAATGAATGCAACCAATGTAAAGATTGACATAAACTTTTATGGTTCTAGAGATATGAGCATTTGATTGGACTGTAAGGCAAAAGCATTTTATAAAAGTACAGGCCACATTCACTATGAATTAAAACTACTACACACAAAAGAGTTCTACTGGAGAGGGATGAGCTAATTAAGGTTACTAATCATCTCGGAGAAAAAAAATCTTTTTTCATGACTAAGAGGAATCATACTAGGAAGCTATTTACAAAGAGAGCTTGGAGAATGACAGATGTTATGCTCCCACCTTAGCAGCAAAAACAATGGACTTGTGGACACATCACAAAACTATCTCTGCTTCTCTTATTACCTTTAACACTACTGATGAGCTTTTTCTCTAAACTGGATGGCTGTGTGAATTCTGCTTTCTGGTTTCCAGCAGAACATATGGTTGTGATGGTTCATAATTTCTTATTAAACTCATGGTTAAAAGACCATCAAGAAGCTCAATCATACCACTCAGTACTGGAGATTAAAAGAACCCACTATATATACAATTTCAGAGACTATCCCAGGTGAATTACACTTCTATTTGTATAATGGTCTCCACTTTCCTATCAAGCAAAGTACTTGTATAGTAACCTCGGTTGTCCAGATGACAGGGTATGTGGTCATAAACCCAGCAGTCCAGCAATATCCCATCAGTCCAGCATATAGTGAGGGTTTACAGATATGGAACGGTTTACATTTTCCTTCTCTGTACACCACCAGTACCAAAGTAAACATCTCCTTTCCTTAGCTATATGGGTAGCTCAGATGTAATGACCATGCCTTGATCGTTGTCAATCATCACTTTCAATGCTATTGCCTCTTTTTCATTCAGGTACTGTGCCATACTTGGGTGTTATGCAACATAAATGAGACTCCATAGTGAGGACCTATTTACTGCCCCATATTCATCTTCCAGGATCTATAATTCAGATAGGGTTCAGATAGCATACTGAATAATAAAAGTTACTTTCCCAAGTGTGCAAGGCATTTTTGAAACTTAGAGTTAGCCACTGCCATATTCCACATTACTCATTCATGTAAATTTATAAATCCTTTATGTTCAGATATCAGCTTTTACCATTTTACTAAACTTCAATTTATTTTTCACAATGATTTAAGCTGTAGCCGCTCTTCACAAAATTTTGAGTGCCTATATTTTTTAATGACATTCTGACCATATGATTAAATTAAAATAAAATTCACATTATTTTAAGATACCTTCCAGTCAATATCAGACATTATCCATTCTGTTTTCATATATTTTATGCATAATTCTTGCCACCATATGCCATTTTACATATCATTATATCAGCTTTGCTTTCAAAACTTTCTGCAACAAAAACTAACAGAAACTGATTGAGCGATAAGTTTTTCGTAATTAGAGCCTGCTTCTTAACGGCAAAATAAGCAACAGAACAGTTCTTTCTTTTGTAATTCTTAGCACATGACGGAATGTATTTGCATATAACCACAGCATGAATGGCATTTTTCACAAATGAACATGGAAACTGAAATCTGTTATAGCAAAACTGCTACAATAAAAAGTACAAAAAATCATAACCTTTCAGAAACTGTTGGAAATAAAAGAGCAGTTTATCTATCACAGATAATCTTGCAAAGCTTAAAATAGGATTCAAACAGGCTGATGCCTGTAAATACATTCCTCAGATATTCCAGGAGCACCTCACAATGAGCTGTAGTTCTAAGATAACAATGGGAGTCAACATTTAAAACATGCAAAATCATTACACCTTCGCAAAAATTTCTTAATATCAGAATTTCTGTATGTAATGGTATCACATTTGAAATGGTATTATGATGGGCTTGAGTTTAAGTCCCATTTCACAAAAGACTTTCAGTTAGCATGCATTTCAGTTTGGTATCACATGATGTTTTCATCCAATCTGCTAATCAGTCATAACTCTCAACCTCTCAGCATAAGAAAACTGGACAAATCCAAATGTAACAGGGGGAATAAAAGCCCCAAAATAAGGGTACATTTTAAATATTCTTATTAAAAACTTAAAAGATTGCTTGAATAAAAGGTGTTGTGTTTGCTTGCATTATCTGAAGAATGTGAAGTCTGAAACTCAAATATCTATCTTTATTTAGTGCATTCAGTCCTAAATGACTTGGCAGAAAAAAAATATATATCTGAAATATACCAAAAATATGAGCCAAAAATATGGACATTCTGAGAAAATCTGGGCAGCTGCGAGACATGTAACCAATGTCACTTCAGAAAATAGTCCATGTTTAGAGCAGACCTTCACAGTTTACAAACTCCAATGAATAAGGACCTCTGGACCACAGAATCCTCCCTGCAATCGTTCGTATGGGATCTACAACCACAAACCAGCAAAGAGCATTGCATTCCAACTATTAATCTACATTCCCTTTCATAACACTCTGTGTTTGTGTTCCCCTCCCTCAACTGAATCTCTTGACCACAGAAACCTCTCAGGAATCATTCGTATGGAATCTAGAATCACAAACCAGCAAAGGACCTTGCATTCCAGCTATTAATCACCATTCCCTTTCATTTCATTCTATATGTGTGCTACCCTCCTCACCTGAGTCTGCTGACCACAGATACTGCCCAGTGATCCTTCATACAGGATCTACAACCACAAACCAGCAAAGGACCTTGAATTTAAGCTATTAATGTATTTTTTTCCACTAGGGAAACCCTGCCATCACCATACTTATTTTGCCATATCTTTTTGTTAACTTGGAAGTGGCGTGCACACACCCAGATATGATAACTGCTTCAGTTCCCCACATGCTTCCTCACAGCAATTTTGCAGTCCTTTTTTAAATGTATACATTTCAAACTTATTTTTGCTGGGCATATTAGTTTGGTCATAAAAAAAAAAAAAAAAACTCGCTTACAAACTGCCACCCAGCTAATTCACCTAGCTCTCTCCCATCTCATTTAAAACCTGGCTGATTCAGTTATATTCTCCACGTACTTTGTGGCAATGCAGTGGATTTACTTGAAAGTATTTGTAACTGAGAGTGCCTGTGTCTCAGAGAATTCACCCACTTACCTCCTGTTCTATCCTATATATTTTTTTTAGTGCTCACTGAGACTTGGTGCTCTATCAAATCTCAGAAACAGTTAATAAACTCCGGACTGTCAGACTAGCCCCTGCTTCTCCCATACCTAACATCCAGAGGGAGTTTATTTAATGTGTAAGAACTATGGGGATCATTTTAAAAATGATCATGCATACAGTAGACTCTACCAGTGTCTTACGGCATTGTGTGCTCACCATGGAAGTCTAGTCTCATTTTCCCAGCTTAAACATTTTTTGCTGCTATTAGATTAATCGGTGGTGGTGCTGCGGTAGCGTTGTCGCCTCACAGTTAGACATTGCCTGTTCGATTCTCAGATAGAGCATCTTCTGTGTGGCGACATGCATGAATGGGCATTCCTTCATTGAAGGTGTGTGTTAGGCCTGGCAAGCCAACATGTAAAACTCTACTGCCACTCATTAGCGGACTGGACTTCTGCAGTGGTGACCCCTAACTGGGAAAAGCTGAAAGACACAAATTAGATTAATTGTTTTAAGTTTTTTTTTTTTTTTTATTAACTGAAGTCTGACTTTGTTTACTGAGTTTACTTTCATCCCCTTGCCTGGAGACTCATAAATAGCTGCACTGCTGCCTGAATACTGCTTTTCTAGTAATATAAAGTGCTACTGTCTCAGGAAATAGTGGTATATGAGCTTAGTTGAAAGTGCTTACATCCTACTTTAAAAGTGTTTACAGAGTTATTTAATGTGCTGCCTGAATACCACTGTTTCTAGCAATGTAAAGTGCTACTTATCTCAGGAAATAGTTTTATAAGTGAGTTACTTTTCTGCTTCATATTCTGTAAAATGTTATAGCATTGGTTTCTTTACTACTGTGAGAATTTTTCAAAGAATGTTAAGCCCTGATATCTAACTTGATTATTTAGTCTATAAATAGACCAAGATAGATCAACTTGCATTTGAAGTTTGTTTTTTAACAATACAAACACTGTCTACTAATGCTTACTAGCTTCTTATCTATGCTCTCATCCATATTTAGTTCCTTTTCTGTTCACTGTATCACCCTGTAACAACTTGTCTCCTCTCTTTTATCTCCATTCCCTTTCATAACACTTTACATTTGTGCTCCTCTCCCTCAACTGAGTCTACTGACCACAGAAACCTCCACTGATTCTCTGTGCTGGATCTACAACCACAAACGAGCAAAGGACCTTGCATTCCAGCTATTCATGTAGGTTTTCCACTACAGAAGCACTCCTGCCACTATACTGATTTTACTATACATTGTTGTTAACTGGGAAATGGCATGTACACACCCAGAGATGATAACTCCCCAATGCAATTATGCAGTCCTCCTTTAAACGTATACATTTCAAAGTTATTTTTGCTGGCCCTGTTAGTTTGGTCCTTAAAACAAACTCCCTTATCAACTGATATCCAACTAATTCACCTAGACCTTGTGGCTCAGTTAAAACTTGGTTTATTCATTTCTACTCTCCATGTATTTTGTGGCAGTGCAGGGGATTTACTTGTAAATGAGAGCTCCTGTGTGTCAGAAAATTCACCCACTTACCTCCTGCTCCATCCTTTAAAGACTGTTTTTCCTGCTCACTGTGATATGGTTCTACCCACTCCACTTGACCTCCCTCCACTTGGGCTCACATTACTCCCCTACCCTACCCCCAAATACCTCACACTCACCCTCATTATCTCTACATATATATCCCGTGACTCCTTCCTCACAACACACCCCTTCCTCCATTGCCAATAATTAACATTACATACTTAGACTCCCACTGAATACTAACACCTACCTATTAAGTTATAATTCCACCACCACTACAACCATCTGCAGTAACTACACCCCATCCCTAAGCCATTTCTTTCCTCATCTTTCTGTTCCCTTCATTTTTAACTTCCACACTCATATTCACATATCCTCTAGCACCCAAGCAACATCATGTCTTCAGCCTTACCTTATATTTTCCTGTACATCCCACTCGCACTACTACTACTTCTCACTCTAATAACTTCTACTTCTCAAACCCAATCTCTACTACTCCCTCCAAAGGCTCCCCTACACTATCCCTCTTAATCCACCTTTCTCTTATACCTACTCTATTATTTCTCTCAACCTCTATGCCATAGCCCCTCTCCTATTCCATAAACACTATATACTCCAAACTATAAAACATACCTACCCCACTAAATTTTATTCTTACAAAATAAAATATACCACTTCCAACTCACTACTTCACATCAATTTCTCAAAATTATTCCTGAGTGGTGATATTTATCCCAGTCCAGGTCACACCTTTCCCCATCCCTAACTGCAATAATTACCCATCCTCTCTACAGCTTTAACTCTAAAGCCATAAAGATAATCACATTAAACTTTCGAAGCATCTATAACAAACTCTCCATCTTCCATGGCTGTCTGTCACAGAACACTCTTGACATTCTAGCAGCAACTTCTAAGTATGTTCCATGGGTGTACCTTCCAACCTCTAGTGATATAACATCAATGACTAGGCCTAAGAAATTTCTTCCCTTGACTGAGCATGCCTTCATCATCCTTGCATCCAGGCTATGGGACCCTTCCAAGCCATACTATGCCATATGTTAGAATACAGTGAATTCAGAAAGCAACTAATCATATACTTGATAAAGGTTGTCACCTGCACATGCCTCCAGCATCACTCATAACTTATTTTTTTTCCACTCAGTTCTCTTATCATGCTCCATTGCTGAACTCAGCATGTTGACCTCTGAAATCTGCAAGTCAGATGGCTTTTCTCCTCTCTCTCCCACATTTCCTGCTCACATCCTAATAAACATACCACCATTTTATCAATTCTTCTCATATTCCTGCTTATTACTTTTTCTCCCTTAATATAGTAAGCATTTTTACCTGTTCTAGAATCTCATTGTATATTTACAGTTATTAACTTTTAAGTTGTTTACCTTATGAGCACCCCAATTTTATTATAGCTTTACTGATATTCTTTTTATTTTGGTGTCCAATGCTGTTGTTTATACATTGACATTGCACCATCTTTCTTTTACTGCAGTAATTCATAGACTGTGAGTGAAAATGGTCCATTATGGACCATTTCCTTACCATGGAAAACAAACATAAAAAAAAACAAAACAAAACAAAAAGGTCTTGGAGTACATAGTCAGTGGAGAAAACAAGATCAAGGAGGGTAGAGCCATATACAGCAAATGTCCAATGAGTTCTTGAACCAGACCCATAGATGTAGCTAGCCTTCCTGCCTTGCACATTTCCCCTAACTGGTGTCCCCTCCTCAACCTTAACTTCAGGCTTCTTGAACAAATGAGAAATCTCTTCCCAAATGCTACTCTAGCAATCTGCTTGCTACAAATGTAGCAACACATTTCTACAGTTGCTAGCACACATACACTGGGAACACAGGCTCAGCATTCCCATATAAAGCTGTGATATTCTCCCAGCATCCTCATCTTCATAAATAAGTGACAGTTCTCCATTTGCACACCATCAATACCTGTAGATCATTCCCCTAACATTTTTCACCTGAGGTGGCCACTCCTTCACCTCACCCTATTTATGATACTGACCAGACTAAAATGCCTGCCCCAAACCAAGTTGTAGAGAGTCTATTTAAAAGTAAGGTATAATCATTCCGGTCAAAGACTTTTTTAAGTCCAAAAGAAGTGCATTCTTTATAAAAAAACTCTTGTAATGCAGGAAATAAAATTAGTGAACTTGTATGGGACAGTGAGGGTGTCAAATCCATCTCTAAGGCCCTGCTGTTCATGGCTCAGTAACCCACACTGGCTGCTGGAAAAAAGAGAGGGAAACTGAAAGTACTCAGGAAGTAGTAGGAGTTATGCGGCAAGATCTTCTTGGAAGAGAAAAGACAGTTGCTTCATTTTAGAACTAAAGAAAACAGACAATGATTTAAGTAGAGGTTAAATATGTGCAGTAGCATCATTAAAAAGTGTTTTTGTTTTCAGTGACATTTATTTATTCCTTGACTCTGATAGTGATTCAAATGCTGAATCTCATGGATGTTTTTGGGCAGCCCAGTGGTACAGTGGATAGTGTTGTCTATATTTGCCTTCTCTATGTTTCACCAATACCAAAGTAAACGTCTCTTTTCCTTATCTGTATAGTAGCTCAGATTTAATGGTCATGCCGTTCAATGCTATTGCCTCTTTTGCATTCAGCTATTATGCCATACCTTGGTTTCATGCTACTTAACTCTGGATCACTGGATTGCTAGGGATGTGGGACTCCATACCAAGGGCCTATTTATAACCCTGTAGAAACAGAGATATTCAGGATCAATAAGACAGATTAGGCTCAGAAAGCATACTGAATAACAAAAGTTTCTTTCCCAAGTGTGGAAGGCATTTTTGAAAATTAGAGCTATCCACTACCATATACCATGTTATTCATTGACATAAAACTATAAATCCCTCATGTTCAAATATCACTTCTACCATTTCACTAAACTTCAGTTTACTTTTTCACAATGCTTTAAGCTGTAACCCCTATTCACAAATTTTGAGTGCCTATATTTTTAATGACATTCTGAGCATGCAATAAAATTAAAAATTAAAATTATTTTAAGATACCTTCCAGTCAATATAAACCGTTATCCATTCGGTTATCACATATTTCATGTATAATTCTTACCATGATATGCTATTTTATTTATCATTATATCAGCTTTTTCAAAACTTTCTGCAACAAAAACTAACAGAAACTGATTGAGTGATAAGTTTTTCGTAATTAGAGCCTGCTTCTCAATAGCAAAATAAGCAACAGAACAGTTCTATCCTTTGTAATTCTTAGCACATGACAAATTGCATAGTTAAGAAATATTGCACATAACTACAGCATGAAATCATGCTCTTCACAAAAGAATATGGAATACTGAAATCTGTCATATCAAATTTGCTATAATAAAAAACACTAAAATTAATAACCTTCAAGAAAAGTTTGGAAATAATACAGCAGTTTATATACCACAGATAATCTTGCAAAGCTTAAAATGAGATTTAAACAGGCTGTTTCATGTAACTCCTTTCCTCTAATATTCCAGGGGCAGCTCGCTCTGAGTTGTAGTTCTGAGATAACAATGGGAGTCAACATTTAAAACATACAAAGTCATGCTAAGTCAAGTTGTGGGCCGGTGGTGTTCGTTCTCAGGTAGATGTTCTCCTGGTGGTCATGGGTGGTGGTTTTCATTGGGGTATAGTGGCAGATCAGCTCCCTGGTGGTCCAGCATGTTCCCGGCTCCATTCTGTTGGTGGTAGTGGTGGTGTTTGTGGTTTGCGCTCCCTGGGGGGCTCGTGGGTCCTCCTGCTCTCCGGTTCCCTTTCAGGATGGCATTGCGGTTGTCCGAGTGTCCCTCGGTGCATAGTAGCTTTTCCCTGGTGGGTTCATGGGTCCAGCATGTTCCCGGCTCTATTTTCATTGGTGGTAGTGGAAGTTTGTGCTCCTTGGGGGGGTTCATGGCTGTCCGTTCGCCCTCCGGTTCCCTTTCAGAATGGCGTCTCTGTTGTCCTGTTTACCTTATCCCTGGTGGGTTTGTGGGCTGGTGTGTCCATGTTGCTTCCCCGGTGTTCATGGCTTGAGTTGGGGGGGGTCCATCATCTTCTTCATCAGTGGTATAGTGGCGGTTTTTCAGTCCATGCTCCCTGGTGGGTTTGTGGGTGTCAGTTAGTCGGCTGGTCCTTCAGGATGGCGTTGTGGCTGGTAGGGTGTCCCTCTGTCACAGTTTTCGGTGGTGGTGGTGAGTTGGCTTTTCCATCCTTCCTGGTGGTGTAGTGGGTTGCTACTGCCGGTCTTTCAGCCGTTAGATCATAGTGCCAGTTCGTGCATGTGCACTGAGTGGAACAACCATTATTTAGATAGAGGATCATGCTGGGATGGAAGGTAAGTGTGTTTAGCCTTGTTTGTGTGAATGGTGAGGGGATTGGGTGGTTGAGTGATAGGGAGATAGTTAGAGTGACTTAATTAATTAATTATATATATATTTTTTCTCTCATAGATAAATAGAGGGAGGGATATTGATAAGGGATATGCTAGGGTAGGATGGGGTACTAATGGTAGAAGGTGGCTGACAGGAGGGGTGAAAGGTGACGTGGGCAGGCTGGGATAAGTTAAGGTGTGGGGCAAAGCAATAACAGGGGTTTGGGGGATTAGGGCAGTCAGGCTTATGGAATAGTGCTAATATTTTGTTTCTCTTTTTCAGATGGCCAAATTACCAGAGCTGAAGGCAGAGGTGGCAAGCAATCATGGCCCAGGTGGAGGAGTTGTTCCAGGAGGCGACAGCATCGGAGGTGGTGCAGGAACCTGAGCAGACCCCAAGGCGAAAGAGGCAATGCACGGTGGTGAGAACCCCAGCCGGGGGAAAAAGCAGCAGGCATTGCAGCAGGGGATGGCAGTGGAGACTCCGGTTCAGCACATCGCAGGACTAGGTGCAGGTAATGGTTTTATTACAACAGCATATTGGGGGAGCTAGGGGTTGAGGATGGTGGGGTGGGGAGGGATGATGACTTGGCAGTTGGGGATCTCGGAGGCGGTGTGCAAGGGATAGAGGAAGCGCAGAGGCAGCTAGCACAGGGTACCAGGTACCCGGTTAGAGATGTGATGGGGGGGGGGGTTCCGGGGACAGTTTGGGCTTGGGCTCGGAGGTAGGCTCTGATTTTGGGCTGCGACCTGGGGATTGGTTGGCTACCCAGTCCTTGGGGCAGGGGACAGGAGCAGTTATTCTGACTCCTCATATTTCGCAACCGATTAAAGAGAACATTTGAAAAGGGGAGTATGTGGATTTGTTTGAGCTGATTGATGTGGAAGGGGGTCAAACGGCTAGTGGAAGCAGAGTCCTCTAACAGTAAGGGCTTGTTAGTGGCCTTTGTATCATTGGGAAGGCAGAGGGTAGGTAAGCTTCACCCTAGGACATGGGATAATTGGGTGATTGACTTTATTTATTTTATTGCAGTGCAGCTGGAGAAGGACAGGTCCTTGGCTCTGCCACTGTTAGGCTATTTTCTTATCATTCATGAGGCTCAGCAGTTAAGACTGGGTAATGTGTGGCTCTGGTATGATCAGCGTTTCCGCAAAGGGTAGGCTGTGGACCAGTCACTTCATTGGGAAGTGCGTCACCCAGATCTATGGTTAGCTACAATGATGGATAGATACGTGGGCTCTAACAGAAGGTTGAGTGGACCGGAAACAGTGGGTGTGTGTTGGTCATTTAATAGTGGTTCCTGTTCATGGGTGGGGTGCAAATTTGCCCATGTTTGTTTTAGATGTGGAGGGGATCATTCGGCCATGAGCTGTGGTTGGCAGTATTTGTCCTTGAACTCCAATGTGATAGGTTGTGAAGGTGGTTTTGGTGGGCAAGGCTTTCAGCCGGCCTGGGGGAGGGGTAATTTTCATGGGTCCCAGGGATTTGGACTCGGGTTCTTTAGAGGCAATAGAGGGAGGGGTGACATTCCCTATTAAGGTGGAGATTCTCCGGGATAAGCTTCATCAGTTTCTGGGCTTGGCCATCAAAGAGGAGATAATACATGGTTTTCAAAAGGAGTTTCCTATTAAGTCCACAGTGGGAAGGGGTGGGGGGGGTTGCAAGAATTTACGATCTGTTCAAGGTAAAGAGGACATCTTGGAGGCTTTATTGGAGAAAGAGAGTAGGGCAGGGCAGTAATTGGGTCCTTTTGATAGTCCGCCTTTTAGTACTTACAGGGTGTCGCTTTTGGGGTTGGTGCTGAAGAAGCGAGAAGGGGAATTCTGAGTGATACATCACTTGTCTTATCCGGAAGGGAATTCAGTAAATGATTTTATTGTAGAAGAGGAGGTTAGGGTGCATTATGCTTCCTTAGATGATGCAGTAAAAGTGATTAGGGAATTTAGGGAGCCATGGTTGGTTAAGGACGAAATTGAGTTGGATTTTCGGTTGTTGCCTATTTGGAGGGAGTATTGGCCACTATTGGGGATGCGTGTAGGAGATAAGTACTACTGTGATAAAGCTATGCCCATGGGTTGTTCAATGGCATGTGTGACTTTTGAGAAGTTCAGTACAATATTGCATTGGATTTGGCAGCAAAAAGCAGGGACACAAAAAGTAGTGCATTATTTAGATGATTTTCTGTTGGTGGGCAAAGGAGAGGTAGGAGTACAGGAGGGTTTTCAGGAGTTTACGGTCATGTATGAGGCATTAGGGGTACCATTGGCCCAGCATAAGATGGAGGGTCCAGCAAGGGCATTAGAATTTCTTGGATTAACAGTTGATGCGGAGCAAGGATTGTTTTGTTTACGAGAGAATAAAATAGAGAGGCTTAGGTCGGTGATATGTTCGGTGTTGGGTAAGGATATGATTCGGATTCGTTCAGTTATGGAGTTGCTGGGGCTTTTGAATTTTGCCTGCCAAGCGGTACACCCAGGGTGAGCTTTTTGTAGGTCACTGGCATACTTGCTGAAAGCGGGGTCAGAGCAAACACCATTAGGTTAGGGTAACCCAATTGGTGCGGGAGGACTTGGGGTTGTGGAACGGGTTTTTGCAACAATTTAATGGGATATCTTTTTGGCAGTCAGACTGGGTGGGGTAGGAGGAACGTCAGTTGTTTATGGATGCAGCTGGGTGTGCTGGCATGGGGACCTATTTTAAGGGTTGGTGGTTTGTGGCTGAATGGCCTTGGGATTGGGAGGAGGTATGGAAGCGGACATGGCCTTTCTGGAATTGATACCTATATGGGCAGCTTCGGTGATGTGGAAGGAGCAATTGAGGAGCAAACGAGTAGTTTTTTACTCAGACAATATGGTTGTAGTGAGGGTATTGCAAAAGAAGACAGCTAAGTCAGGCTTGTTATTGTTGGTATTATGTAAATTGGTTTTGCAGAACCTTCTAATAATTTTTTTTTTTACAGGAGTGCATGTGTCTGGTGTAAGGAATGAGATTGCTGATAGTCTGTCCCAATTTCAGTTTTGCAGGTTTCGAGGGTTGGTTCCATGGGCGGAGGAGATGCCAGAAATCCTGCCAGAGGAGGTGTGGAATCTTGGGTTGATGTAGCCAGGCAGTTGGTACAGCATTCCTGGGCCCCTTCTACAAGGAAGGCGTATGGTAGGGCTCTTTCTGATTTTAATCAGTTTATTTTGCAGCTGCCAGAGGAGGAAGGGGTATGGTCAGAGGAATTAATACTGATCTATGTAGCTCATGCTTGGGGGTTAGGCAGGGCTTTGCAGACGGTTAAGGTGGATTTTGCGGTGATTAGTATTTTCGTTAAGGTAGCGAGGTTCAGGATTTCACTAAGTCTTGGACATTAGGGCGTATGTTAAGGGGATTGGGTAGAATGGTGGTGGAATGTAAGGATACTAGATGGCCAATTACGAGGGTTATATTGAAAGTTTTGTTGAAAGGGTTAGGTTTGTTGCAAAAGGGGTCTATGGATTATTTTGTGGGGTACATTATGTACATGGTTATATTTTGGTGATTTTCATATTTTGGAGTTGTTAGGCTCATTATATTGGAAGGATGTCATTATAGGTGAGGGTGAGGTTACTATTGCATTAAGGAGGAGTAAGACAAATCAGTTGGGTAGGGGATGTGAGGTAGTGCTTAAATCGGACAGGACTCATTACATTTGTCCAGTAATGTGGGCAAAAGAATTTGTGAGGAGGCAAAAGGGGAGTGTGGATCAGTTCATTTTTTGTTCAATGGAGAGGTTTGCAGGTCATCTATTTAGGATAGGTAGGGCTTCAGATTTAGCTAGCGAGGGTAGTTCTATTGAATTGATTAAAAAGGTGGGGAGGTGGTCTTCAAATGCATTTTTGTCTTATATTAGATAAATTGTGGTCTGATGATTCATTTTTCTTCTTTTCTTTTAGGGAATCACATTATCATCTTGGAGCATTCATTCATCCACTGGGCAGAAAAGCATGCTTTTGTTAGGGATGATGGGGTAAATTTGGATTTAGCACATTTAGGGTGGTCAGTGTCGTGGCTTGGTTTTAGGCGGCTTAGGTGGGATGGGTTGTTACATGAATTTGAGAAGGCTAAACTGAAAGTGGGTTGTCCATGTATATTGGTCATTCATTTAGAGGGTAATGACTTGGGCATTGTTCCTAAAAAACAATTGGTGGACATTATGTTGCGAGATTTGATGAGATTACAGGCATTGTACCCGGGTATGGAAATTGTGTGGTCAGAGTTGGTTCTGCGTTTGTGTTGGAGGGCTGCATATAGTCATAAGGTGATTGAAAGGGTTAGAAGATGTGTGAATCAAAGGTTGGCTAGGCAATTAAGGATTTTGGGGATGCATACTATTGACCATAGAGATTTTGGGGATGGAGAGAAGTCTTGGTATTGTATGGATGGAGTACACCTTGATGATGTGGGTCTAGATCTTTTTAATTTGCATCTGAAACTCTTTTTAGATGATATGATTGCAGCTAAGGTTTAGGAGGGGGAACAGACTGGGATCAGGCTGGTGGTGGACAAGAGGGACAGGATTGTTCTCTTCTGTTCCCCCTCTAATGAAGATGTGTTGGTTTATGGTTTTGGTATAGTGTGAGGTGAGTAGGTACACTGCCTCTTTATGTGGGTGAGTAGGTACGCTGCCCCAGTGGAGAAAGTATCAAGGTGAGTTGGTACGCTGCCTTGAGGTAAAGTTCATCCAGGGTGAGTGGTGACGCTGCCTGGAGATCGTTGTTGAAGAAGTTAATGTTGGTTTTTGTGTACATAGTTCATTGTATAATACAGTTTAATAAAGGTCGTCAAATGTCCTTTTGTGTGTAGTGTAGTTATTTAAAGGGTGACGGGACAAATGCAGTTTGGGCAAACTAAGTTGTCCTGGTCCCACGAGTAAGGGAGTAAAGGGGTGTGGGGAGGGTATAGTGTTAGAAAGAAGCTAAGGATTGTAGTTGGTTAGGATAGTGGGTTTGTGATAGTGAAAGGGTTAAGGAGAGAGGGAGATGTAAAATGAAGTGAGGTAGGAGTAGGTTGGTCTCTGACAGTACTAAGGGTTTGGGATTAGAGGAAGTAGGCACATTTGGCGTGAGTTGGTAGCCCTCCCACCCTCCTCTTTTAGATAGGGATGGTGGAGGTGGACAATTGTAGGTGGAGAAGAGGGACATGATTGTCCTCTTCTGTTCCCCCTCTAATGAAGGTGTGTTGGTTTATGGTTTTGGTATGGTGTGAGGTGGGTAGATACGCTACCTCTTTATGTGGGTGAGTAGGTACGCTTCCCCGGTGGAAAAGGTATCAAGGGGAGTTGGTACACTGCCTTGAGGTAAAGTTCGTCCAGGGTGAGTGGTGACGCTGCTCAGAAATCGTTGTTGAGGAAGTTAATTAATGTTGTTTTTTGTGTACATAGCTCATTGTATAATACATTTTAATAAAGGTCATCAAATGTCTTTTTGTGTGTAGTGTAGTTATTTATGGGGGGACGAGACAAGTAGAATTTCTTTTAACTTATAGACCACTGAATGAACACATCAACTTCCATGATGGAAAAAGTAATACTTCAATAAATTATACTGGGCACTGCAAGAAGATGATGATTTGGTTATTAAAGGAGGAGGATTGCCCTGTAATTGTGAAAGGGAATAAACTTATTGGATGTGGGGATTGCTCTAATTAGACAGCAGGGAACAATCTCATCTTTATGAATATTCCATGGGAGAAAATAGAATTTTTATGGAAAATAATCTGTAGGAAAGCTGTGCAGTATCATTTTCAGGATTATTTCTGAGAATACAGAATATTGTAGACTTGCTGCCATGTTTGGGGTTGGGTCAAGCTAGAGAGGACTGGCTGGGATAAATCAGGTTTTAAAGTGACTTTTAACTGGGTGCAAAGGGCCTTTTTTAACTCATTACACCTGATTAACACCTCCAGGATTTTTTTTCAGTTCCCTCCTACTGCCGCCTTTAGCTGATTAACACCACCAGGCATTTTTTCAGTTCCCTCCTACTGCCGTCTTTAGCTGTCAAAAACTGGTTGTTCATGTTTGCATTATGAATTCTAAACCATGCTATATATAAGCTATCAGAAGATTTTATCCTCGTGCATTCATCATGGCAAACACAACTGTATTGATATTTGACCTCTGTCAAATGCAGGTAAAGAGATATTCAATATTATTTGTATAGTATTTATTTAAATTGTAATCATTTGCATATTTCTTTTAATATATCAAATTTCAGGTAACACAGACAGAATTTTTTAGCTTCACATGAAGCGCAAAGGTGTATGAAGAAAATCCTGGTGGTAGTATGTTTGTTGCTTGAATGGTTACTGAGATATCATAACAACATTACAAAATGACTATTTAATGGGCAGGATTCATGAAGGGTTGCACGGAGTCTAAGAGTAGTGTAAGACTCCATGCAGCCTTCGCGATCCAGGAACAGCCATAAAGTCCATGTAAGAGACCAGCTAAAACGTCTCTTACATGGAGAGGGCGTGGATATGCTAATCACCTCACTTGCAGCCGAATGGCATGCAAATGAGGCAGATTAGCGATCCAGGAAGTCCAAAGCAGCCCGTGTAAGAGTCGTTTTAGCTGCAGAAATGTACTCAGTTGACAACTGAGTACGTTTCTGCAAAAAACACAATGGAGCCATGTCAGCTCCAAATAAAGGGTGCATATGTGTCAGGCAGCATGCCAATGGCCAAATATGTGGCCATTGGCAAGGTACCCCGATGCAAATCTGAGAAATAAATATATATTTTTTTTTCGGTGATCGCCGGTGTTTAAATGCAGCGCAGCCCCGCACAAATGGGCTGCACTCTATAAAACATAAAAATGAAGGTTATAAACCCACAAATGTGGGTCTTATGCAATACATGGTTTACAATGCAGGGACCAGCAGACCAAAAACAACATGGCCACTGTTTAGTGTTTGCTAAGGGGGGAAGCTGAGTCTAAGACATGTCACTAAGCATTAGTAGGCAATCCGACGCAAATGAGTGTTAGGATACTGAATTCCACTGTCACATAGCAAATGAGCACATTCTGAGTAGTGTAAGAGTTACATAAGGGGGAGGAACAGAGTAGGAGATAGGTGACATCACAGGGGGGAATGGCAGAAAGAAATGCAGTTCATTGGGGGTCAGTGTTACATGACAGATGTCAGACACATATCATGGAAAGAGGAGTGCCACAACATAAGCATGGGAAAGTCAAGAAATGGAAGGTGTACACTGTTGCCTACACCAAAGTTTCTTGCTGGGCGTGCATGCGCATGTGTGCGCGCCATGAAGTGCGAGTAGGACAGTGTGCATGCGTTTAAGGCAGACTGAGCATGTGGGAGCCTGTTGGTAGACGTTTAACACTGTTTGCGCTGGTGTGCACGCGTTTTAACCCGAATAAGCAGATTCTGAACCATGTAAGCCACTGTGAGCGTGTTTCTGCTAGTATGCACGCTGCTCCCCCCTGAGGAAACAGAAAGGAAAAAGGAAGCAACAGAATTCGTAGGAAGCTAGCAGGGAATACTGCTGGAGCTAGCAGGTGAAAACAATTAGAAGCAGGCAATTACACAGGCAGAATAGTAGCTCAGCCCAGCACTTAAAACTCTGCAAACAGCAGTGCAGGATGTTTCTCTCAAGAGACACTGCAAGACAGGAGTAAGCTATTAGAAGTGAAAACTGAAAAAGCTGAACTCAGAGCAGAAATGTTAGGGGCTGCCATAGCTGTCATAATGAGACATAGGCGACTTGCTGAGGGTGGTGACAATGCAGATGGTGCCAGACAACCCACAGTGAGGACACGGAGAAGAGTGTACAGGCCCAGGGTCACCTACCACGGGTTACATGAGCTGGAGATAGTAGAGCGCTGTAGAGTGGACAGAGAGCTCCTGCAGCAAATAGTTGAGCTGTGCAGGCCACGCCTCACACACAGAACCAACAGAGGGGAACCAATCCCAGTGGAAACCAAGGTATGTGTTGGCCTAAGAATACTAGCAACAGGTACCTTCCAAAGACCAACTGGTGATATGATGGGGATATCACAGGCATCAGCCTCCAGGGTACTGCACCAGTTCCTGGATGCCATGTCAGCACATGTCGGTGATCATGTATATTTCCCCAATGCCCGTGAGGTATTGGCCAGCAATATGCATCTCTTCCAGCAAATAGCGGAATACCCTGAGGTAGTGGGTGCAATAGACTGCACGCACATATGCATCAAAGCACCAGCCGGTGAGCGGGGTAGGGCCTACATTAACCGCAAGGGCTTCCCCTCCATCAACTGCCAGGTCATGTGTGATGCCCAGGGCATAATAATGAATGTGTGTGCTGGCTGCCCTGGGAGCTACCATGATTCCCACATCTGACATTTGATGCAGCTGTACCAGACATTTGCCAGTGAGGACATCCCACACAGACACCTAGTGGGGGATGCAGGTTATGCACTGGAGCCGTGGCTGATGACACCCATCAGAAACGCACACACACCTGAACAGGAACGCCATAATGAGGCACACGCACAAACATGTAATGTAATAAAGCGTGTGTTTGGGCTGCTCAAGTCACGGTTCCAGTGTCTGGACACATCTGGTGGAGCCTTGCAGTACACACCAACTACATGTACCCAAATTGTCATGGTATGTGCTATGCTACATAATATGATCTTGCGAAAACAGCTGCAGCAGGACCAGCATAGGGCTGGGCCAAACAGCCCCCCACCATTGCCAAGGTCATCACAGGCAGAGCATGACTCGGAGGAGGAACAACCTGAGCCTGCCCCAGTAGGCAGAAGGAGGCGTGCCCTGTATGCCCTGGCCTTGGCAAAGCGGCAACACATAGCACATACACTGGCTCAGTAGGAACCCTGAGAATGATACCCCCTCTGACTCACTCAAATAATAACAGGGATGCCTAAAATGACATGACCTGCTCACAAACATGTACAGGGAGTGTAATATGTGTATCCGACAGAGGCAGTCCTGCAGCACCACCTGAGGCAAGAATGCCATGTGTTAAGTAATGTAACACCATGTACTGTATGCACTCCTGAGGACCGTGACTAACATCCTACCCTCACCAAGCATCATGCCACAATATGACAATGAGATGCTCAATTGCAATAATTGGCTGAAGTATTGCAGTTAGTCAAAGGGGATCCAATGTGTGCCAGCCTGTGATGACATGCTGAGCATGACATGATGGTCCACCTGCTAGGACTGGTGTGCACCTATCAGTGCAGGCCATATGGATACTGGCAAAGGCTGTTGTTACCCACAGCGTGCCCTGAATAGGTAAGGCTCAAAACACAAACCTACCTCCATAGGTATCAGAAGGGATAAGAACCTAGAATGTAATGCTACCCAATGCCAGAAGTCTAAACAGCAAGATGCATGCAGTCTAAACTCACCCAGTATGGAGAATGTTGATATCTGTGCTGTAACAGAAAACTGGGTCAAGGCTCACAACAGCACCCTAACACTACCGGGTTACACCTCATACTGTGCTGTACAGCCTCAAAACATGGAACAAGCTACAAAAGGAGGGTGACTAGCAATAATTGTCAAGGATAACCACACCCCATGCTGGTACCACAACAAGAAGCAGCATGGACTAGCCATGGTCAAGTAACAGTGGCTAAAACTGCCTCCCAGTTTATAGCCTGCTACAGACTACCGTCCCAACACCAGGAACTGCACCTGGCCTATGTTGGAATACATGAATATATCAAGTCCTCCAAACCACATTATATTGGGTGACTGAAAATACCCAGACATAGACTGGGAGCATTATACTAGCTCCAACACTGTAGGACAAAAGTTCATAGAATCCATAAACCAAAATGCCCCGGAACAATGTACCACTCCCACAAGAGGGGTAAGCATACTGGATGTGATAATCAGCAACATGGGTACTGGATGGCAAGATGAAAAGTGTATTGCTCACTGGTAAGACCAGACCATAGAGTAATCACACTGGATATACACATCCTGACCACAGTCCCTGGCCAGAAAACCACAGTGAAAAACATGTGTAAAGCAAAAGTTGCACTCCTCCAAACTGATGTGGAATCCATTAAAGGCCCTGTGCAGGTGCAAAATATGGGCCACACCTCAGAACCTGTTATACAGGCATTCCATGAACACTGCCAGGAATGCTTGGATTATGCAATCCTAAACTAAAACAAGACACAATGCCATACACGCAGGCATCTGGCATGGTGGACTCCAGCCATTACCAAACCATGCAAGAGAATGAGGAAGCTACTACATGATAGAGCAAACATAAAAAATAAGTAATCACTGATCAGTAGTATGGCAATAAAATATGTCCACACATACAATCCACTAAGGCCAACTACAACAAGTTGAATCTGTGAATCTTGAGGCAATCTTACACCTGCCCCAAGTACACAGACAACCCTCAACTCCCCCCAAGAAATACAAATATATGTGAGAGATGCAACCATTTATCCAAACTGGAGGCTGAGCTCCCTCAACTCAGTACTACCAAAACTAGTCAGGAGGAGAAGGTAACCACACACACCACAAACCCAGTCCCACATAGACCTATCACAACTGCAAACCAAAGACATAAACACAGAAAAACATTACCGGAGGCCCGAATTACAAACACACCACACCAACAGAGGACTCCAAAGCAGACAACCAATCAAACAACCTCCAAACATAGCACATGCAACACATAGTACACAAAGCTGGTGTGCCAAACAGTCACAAGCCAGAAGGAGAAACAACATGCCTGATACAGTTGTAATAGGTGACTCCATAGTGAGACACGCTGCTGTCCCACACACCAGACTGAACAAGGGAAAGGGTACAGTAAGCTGCCTGTAGGCTGCTACAATACGCCACATAACACAAGTATGCAGGTCACCCCAAAGCAAGTAGAAATATGATGCAGTCATAGTCCATGCTGGTGTGAATGACCTGAGATGTACCTCCACGGACTACATGAAAAAAGACATAGATAAGCTCTCCGATTATGTAGTCCAGGCCAGTATGACACTGACCGTTTGCAGCATCCTACCTTCACCAAGAATGATGCCACAGTACAAACACAGAATGATCAGTTATAACAAGTGGCACAATTACTGGTGTCATTCCAAGGGGATCCAATGTCTGTCTGCTTGTGATGTCATGCTTGACAAGCCACACAGCTGTTCCAGGGATGGCTTGCACCTGTTACCCCTGGGCGTCTGGATATTGGATAAGGCTTTTGCCACCTCCATAGAGCCTTTCATAGGCAAGGCTGAAAAGACTAACCCACCACCCTAGAAAACATAAGTGGAAAGAAACATAAGGGTAATGCTGACCAATGCCAGATGTGTAAACCTCAATATGCATGCTCCCGAGGCCCTCCCCAGTATGGAGAACATCGATGTCTGTGCAGTGACAGAAAGCTGCTGCAAGCCTCCTGACAGCACACCAGCACTACCAGGTTATACCACATATCATGCATTATGGCCCCAAAACCTGGAACAAAACATAAAAGGAGGGTGAGTATCCATATTCAGCACAGACACCCATACGGCCAGGTAACTGACAATGCACAAGGCATTGGAGTCCATCCATGTGCAACTGACCGTAGGTAAGACTGCTGTACAGTCTGTAGCATGCTACAGACCACACTCTCACACACAGGAACCCCACCCAGCCGTCCTGAAGACACTGGACAGTATGAATGTTCCACCAAATACCAAACAAGGTACTCACAAATTACCACATAGGTGGTAAACCATTATGTATGGAAGGAGTAATCAGGAACCTAGGGACACAAGTGGACAGTAACCTGTTACATGACACTCACATTGCCAATGTGGCTAGGAAGACTGTCTATATTGGACACCGTATCATGAAAGGATTCACATCTACGTCAACAGAGGTCATTGTGCCCCTATACTGTTCTCTTATCAGACCCATAATCTAGTACAATGCCTCATTTGGGAAGTACCTTACCTGACACCTGCAGCAGTTAGAAAGACCTCAAAGGTACCTCACCAAGAGGATAAAGGGTCTCAAATATATATCATACGCTGCCTGGCTGTAGACACCCCAGCTGAATGCAGTCACATACTGCCTACACAGAGGCATTGTATGTCTGTTGTACAAGGCCATGTCCAACACAGGAGTAATGGACATGCTCCACCCCAGAAAACTCAAAGCCATCGGAGCTGTGAGAGTGAGAGATGTCAACCTCAACACATAATGAAATAGGATGCGCTGGAGGGACAGATACATAACCCAGAGGCTCCCCACACCCTGGAACAGAATCCCACTCCATGTTAGGCAGAGCCCCTCACTGACACTCTTCAACAGGAATCTTGCCAAGTGGATGGATGATCGTAGATTTACACTGGGGGTCTTCACTGTGTCAAGTCCAGACAGAGGCACAGCAAAGCAAATCATAAATGGCCATAATATTCACATAGCAAGGGGTAGCAAAAGCCACACACACTCTGGCTAGGCTTACAAATGCCCTAGGGTGGATAGCCTAGTATGAACCTATGGACCTATGAAGATACAAATTGTACAGGACACTAAGGATAATCCCAAGGCTTCCTCAACTGATGGTAGGAACCGTGTTGGGAATTCACAGATATGCTCTGAATCACACAAATATTACAAACAACATACCAAACACACACACATATTGCCAACATACATCCTGACAGGTGCAGTGCACCCCCTCCCCCAGAATGCAAAATATCTATCCCAGCAGATTGCTGGCCCCCTGGCATTGCAGATGCTGAGGTAACAGCTAGCATCTACAAAGCAAAACACACAGCAGCAATGGTATGAGATGGTGTCCTAGGCTGAGTCCAACATGGACTCCAAGAAGAATGGAATGCTAAATCACACTACTGCTCAATGTCAGCCTTACCACAGGATATGTACCCAAAGGGCAGTGTACAACAACAGTGGTCATTCTCAACAAAGGTGTTGCCTGAATGGATACTGAAAACTACCACCCAGAATCCTGAGAAGCTTGGTCTGCACAGCTATGGAAAGGATCAGCATGTACCGCAGACATAAAGATATTGGGGACCTACTGACACCGGACCCTACCCAGTGTGGCTTTCTTAAGTGCAGATCCTGCCCCCAAACATGTTTGACTCATTTGAAACAGTCATTAAGGTCATTGATGAGGGCAATGTGGTCCACACAGCATAGCTGGACCTTGCAAAGGCTTCCATACAATACCCTAAGTGTTCATTATAGATATGCTCACCAGCTTAAATATAAACCCATATGTCAGTAGAGGGGTTGCAAACCAGACCAAGGACAGAACTGACATGGTCAGACATGCTGCAGCCATGACAGACTACAAACCAGATATAACTGGCATCCCACAAGGCTTGGTCCTGGGACCTCCCTTGTTTGGTATATATGTCCCATAGGTACAGGCCAACATGGAAGGACTGTGTCTGAACATGTTTGCAGAGGACTACAAACTGCCCACCATATCTGACCCTCCAGCTGACACAAACATCCCACAAAAGGGCCACATAGAAACAGACAACTGGTGCCATAGCCATGTCAGCAAGCTAATTGCAGAAAAGTGTATAGTCAACCCCCGTGGATATACAGTAAGTGCCCACCAATTACCACATAGGTGTTAACCCATTACGTACTTAACATGTAATGAGAGACCTGGGGACACAAGGTGATAGATATCCTGCATTGGACAAACATGTGGCTGTAGTGTTTACAGAAACATACCATATACCCACCTAATCATGAAGGTTGTCAGCTCTAGATAAGGGGAGGTCATTGTGGCTCTGCAGTCATCCTTCATCAGCGTTACAATTGACTACAATAGCCCCTGTGGGATGTACCTCAGCAGACACCTCCATCAACTGTAAAGTCCCCAGCAGTACCTCACCAGGAGTATCAAAGAGCTTGAACAGATGCCATGTGTTGCCTGATTAAACAAACTGCAGCTACATACACTGCCATACTGCCCACCCAGAGGCAAGCTGTGCCTGATGTATAAAGCCATGTCCAAGCTGGAATCAATGAACATGCTGCACCTTGTACAATCTGAGTGGCAGTGAGCTATGCACATGAGAGACCTGAACCCCAGCACTGACATACATAGGACAAACTGTACTGCATGATCCATAACACAGAAGCCACCCCCACTCATGAGTAAACTCCCAGTACAGGTTATCCATAGAGTCACTCATCGATTCTCCTCAAGAGGAATCTTGATGAGTGGATGGGAGATGGTAGGTTTACCCTGGGTATCACTGTTATGTCACAGGTAGACGGAGGCACAGTATACTAACCATATGTCATGGCAAACACTACTTACAATGTGTGTCGAAGGACAAACACACTCTCCGACTAGCATTAGAAATGGCCTAGGGCACATCGCTAGTGTTTGCAAATGTTCACCTATGTTGTGGAATACACTACCAATGTTGGACAAGCCTGGTTTAAGTAGTTCATATCTGAACATAATGCAACATGGTCAGATGTGCACATCTGGCCCCTAACCAGGCTGTTGTGCTCACTATGGAAATGTAAAGCAGTGATAGGACTAAAGCCCAGGATACTGTCCACCACAGTGAAAGTACTGAACCAGTACACTATACGGTACTACAGTGTTAGGTCAGTATGAAAGGATGTTGACAACTGTATGCAAAGTATCCCATGCAAACCCTGCAGGCACAGTATAATCCCTGTTGTGTTCACACACAAAGCAGTTGGACAGTAACTACACAACATGACACACAACACACAACCATAAGCGGAGATATTTGTTGAAGTTCGCACTCATCCACAAATGTGGTGGGCTGCAGAGTTCAACATATGGAAAGCTCACACTGGGCATGCTCGCACACTTTGATAAATGAGACATATGTCAGACAACATGCCATGGGAAGGCTGAACTGGGCATGCTCACACACTTAGGCCAAATCTCAGTTTAGCAGTTGACCACACATATCTGGTATTTGTGCGTGTTATTCCAGGAACCAACCACATTACAGCAATCTGCCCAGTGCACACAGTTAAATGACTACAGAGACATACGTGATATAGTGGATCCCTCCCATATGCAAACATCTTCCACAGATACACAAGTTGTTCATACAAACAGGGAATGCTATGGCAATAAAGACCTGCAAACAGTCTATCAGCAACAAATAATGTGCATCTGACAATTAAACATATGGGTGTAGAGGTCAACACTAGGCTGTTTGCCCTAGGGAATGACAGCTTAGCCAGAGTGTGCTTGGCGTCTGCCTTCCCAGTACAGTAGGCTACTGTGCCACTGTAAAGTAGGTCACATAAGGCACCGTGTGAGGCTAGTGTGCTGTGCCTCTGTCAAGCAGGGACACAGTGGAGATCCCAGGGTTTGAATTTGCTAAGCCACAGCCATGTTGTTGGTGTGTGCTGGAAGAGGGTTGCTGAGGACCTCTAACAGTAAGTGGGCGTCAATAACAGACTGACGGGAGCCTTATCTGCATTGTTTGGACAATTTCACTGTCAACACTGTGTCGTGATGATTATGAGGGATTGAAGTGTCGTGCCGGTACTGTTCAGAGATGTCCTCCCTCTGTGGGCTACTGCTCTGCAATGTATTAGCTCACTCTGTCTGTTGGACAGCTCATATATGGCTGGTGTACATCTGACAGGTGTCCTGTTGTGGAGCAGTCATGGGTATATTTGGGATAGCATGATCAATGCAAACCTTCCACATGCTCATAGAATGCAATTGTCAAGGATTATGCAGAGTGGCCTGTATACTCCCCCAGCATGGGTCCTTTGAAGTCTTCCACCCCAGTCTTCACAAGTGTAAAGTCTGCTTTTGATAAATACAGTTTGTTTGCAGTGACAACCTTGCCTGGGGGTGGGGGTGGGATATGGATGGCCAGAGAAAGGTGGGTATGGTCAGATATCAACAATGGTGGTCTACCTCTGGTGTGGAACAGTGAGTACCCATGTTGTAGATGGTCAGGTGCAATATGTATTCCCCCTTGTGGCTGTGGTGAGTGGTTCTGCCATAGCACATGGACTCACAAATTGTAGTGGCTGTAGGGTAATGTTGTAGAGGCCTGAGTAGTTCCCACACACAATATGCCTGTACCTGACATTAACAACTGGAATGGTGTATGTGAAGACCTGCATATCTTGGCACTGTTCCCAGGGAAGCAAAGTGTGTGTCCTGGATGTGGGAGGGGTGGTCAGGACTGGTTGTGTTGTGTGTTACAGGTCCTTGGTCATGAAGCATGGTATAAAACATAACCTGCCAGTGCGATGTGCATATCTGACCCTGATGCAGGTGGCTGCAAATGCATATATATGCTATCCCCCACCTGACAGGTAGTACTAGATGTACATTCCTCTGTAGAAATAATGATGTCAGCACCCTATAAATACTGCAGGTGCAGAACAGATGCCCAGTAATTCTGATAGTGCTCTCTGCTAATGCATCTCCCTCAAGTGTAGGTTAGGTAGGGGTTTGAATCCTGCAAATGCTCAGTGTGTGTGGGTGGGTGAGTGGGGTTTGTGTGTGTGCAAGTCTGTGTGAGGGAAATGCCCCTTTTGGCAACTGGGAAAACACACTACAGGATGTACATTCCCCTTTCTAAACACTGATGATGTCAGCACCCTATAAGTACAGCAGGAGAAGGGAAACCTCCCAGTAATGTGAATAGCACGCTCTGCTAATGCGTCCATTTCAAGTGTCATAACATAGTTAGGTAGGGGTTTGAATTCTGCAAATGCTCAGTGTGTGTGGAGGGGGTTAATGTATGTGCAAGTCTGTATGAAAGAAATGTCCCTTTTGGCAACTAGGAGAACACACTATAGGATGCACATTCCCCTTTCTAAACACTGATGATGTCAGCACCCTATAAGTACAGCAGGAGAAGGGAAACCTCCCAATAATGTGAATAGCGCACTCCACTAATGCGTCCGTCTCGAGTGTCATAATATAGTTAGGTAGGGGTTTGAATCCTGCAAATGCTCAGTATGTGTGGAGGAGGTTAGTGTGTGTGCAAGTATGTATGAAAGAAATGTCCCTTTTGGCAACTAGGAGAACACACTACAGGATGCACATTCCCCTTTCTAAACACTGATGATGTCAACACCCTATAAGTACAGCAGGAGAAGGGAAACTCCCCAGTAATGTGAATAGCGCACTCTGCTAATGCATCCATTTCAAGTTTCATAACATAGTTAGGTAGGGGTTTGAATCCTGCAAATGCTTAGTGTGTATGCAAGTCTGTATGAAAAAAATGTTCCTTTTGGCAACTAGAAGAACACACTACAGGATGCACATTCCCCTTTCTAAACACTGATGATGTCAGCACCCTATAAGTACAGCAGGAGAAGAAAAACCTCCCCGTAATGAGAATAGTGTGCTCCGCTAATGCATCCGTCTGGAGTGTCATAACATAGTTAGGTAGGGGTTTGAATCCTGCAAGTGTGTGTGGAAAAGAATGAAAGTAGTGTGTGTGTGCAGTTACATGTATGAGATAACTGACCCTTTTGCCCACCAGTACAACACACCAGCTGCTGCATATTCCAATCTCTACACAGAGATGGTGTCAGAACCCTACAAATACAGTGGAAGAGAGCAAATCTCCCAGTAATGCAAATAGCACGCTCTGCTACTGCGTCTCTCACTACTGTCATAGCACAGTTAGTTATGGCTTTGGATTCCAGACATGCCACGTGTGTTTTTGTCACACAGAATGCCCATGTGTGTGGGTTGTTGTTCACAATAATGCATGACATTGATTAAACCAGTAATGGCAATGGACACAGATGATGTATGTGTGTGCCAAATACACATATGTACCTGTGACCTTCAATAGTTACCATGTCTGATGCCTGCCACATGTGAATACATGGTATTTGCACTGGATAACATTATGACTGTGGTCTTCTGTGTGGGTGCTGCATGTGGTATGTGTATATACAGTGTGATATGTAGATGGTATCAACCTATCAGCGAGGGATACACATCTGGTCTGGGGCATATAGTCTACATGTTGTTGATGAACAGGTGCTGCATGTTTTCACCTGTTGTGGGAGTGGTAACAAGATGTTCCATAGCAATGCAGTGACTACATGCTAGGAACCTTTCAGCTAGGGTGTTGTAGCTACAGTAATTCATCAGCATTCAGTAATACGTCAGCATTCCTGGTGAGGGTATGATGCTAACCAAGGTCAGGGTCATACCAGCCTGTGCCACATGCTCAGAGAGCCCTTCCATGTTCCCTATCATGTAGTCCAGGGAGGTACATCACAGGTCAGCCAGAGTGGCATGGACAATGACTGAGTCATATATGTCCATGCCTCTGACTGACCTGTATGCTTGTGTTATGTGGTGGACCATAGTGCCCCACGGGCATATCACTGTGACCTTCACCTTGTCCAGCCTGGTGAGCATGACCTCACTGTACTGGACAATAAAGGTACCTAACACAACTGTAGCAGGTGTGTTGTCTAGCCGTACAGGCTATGACTGTTTGGCACACAGGATTTGTGTGCTATGTGTTATGCATGATGTGTTCTGGCATAATGTATGCCTGTGTGCCAGCTGCAGAGGTGTCTGCCGCTCAGGCAGGATGCTATTCTTAGGCTCCACGAATGGCCCAGTGTGTTCACATGCTTGTATTGCTGTCAGTGTAGGTCTACATCAGACTGGTATTGTAGTCACTGTAGTATTTCATGCCACCTGACAGGTTATGCCACTACTGGGTTCAGAGTGCTTAGTCCCCAGTTTGGCTATGTGGTTCCATCTCATACATGTGTTGTACGTCCATGTGTAGGGGAGAGGGTTGACTGTGTACATGTGGTAGCTGTGACATTGCCACATGACCCACATATTCCACAACTGTACCATAGAGGTGACTGACAACTGACCTTTGCACATGCTACCATAGTATTGTGATTGCCATGGTGATTAAC
>NC_056735.1:801807089-801951527 GCF_019279795.1 Protopterus annectens
TTTTTCTTTTACATAAAATATGATTTTATATGTATACATATTTGTCAGGGACTTGTTTCGTGCTTATTTTACTAAAAATAAAAATTGATGTTGTGGGGGCTTATACCATGGATGCCTGCTCTTCAGCCGATGTCCCTACCGCTGCACTATTGCTTCTTGGCTTACTTTGCATATTTAGTTCTTATATGCTTTTCCACTGACTGCAAACTGTGGCTAAGCTATGGACACGCCCGCGCAAACGAGCGCACTCACAGGCAAACATCTTTACGATTTAAAAAAAATATATAACACATTAATTTATATATTTTATGTTCATAGTCTGTGGGGGCATGTGTTGTGTTGTGTTTATTCACATTTCCATGGCCTCTGTCGTGGGTGTTTACTTTGGGCACTTTTACTCTTCTGGGGGCATGTCCACTTGCAGGGCTCGGCCTACGGACACGCCCCCCTACTGTCTTACATGGACCGTGTTAGCCTTAGGTGTGATTCAGCATGCCCTCATGCATATGCATGACATGCTGACGTCACACCATTTAACTGCAGCCTCCATGTAAGCCATGTATCTCTTACACGGAGGCTTCGTGAATCCTGCCCCAATGTCTTTATTGTGGCTTATAAAATCCATTTTAATACATCAAATTGAATGAATGCAACTCATGTAAAGATTAATTTACCCAAAATAGTTTGCCATTTACAGTTTTCTAGAAATGTTTATGGTTCTAGTGATATGAGCATTTGTTTGATCTGTAAGGTGAGAACATTTTATAAAGACACCTACTGCGAGTTAAAAGTACATACTCAAAAGAGCTCTAAATGGGGGGGGGGTGAGCTAATTAAGGTTACTTCACATATGGGAAGAAAAAAATGTTTTTGCATGAGTAAGAGGAACCATACTAGAAAGCTACTTACAAAGAGAGCTTGGAGAATGACAGATGTTATGCTCCTACCTTAGCAACAGAAACAATAGACTTGTGGATACATCACAAAATAGCTCAGCTTCTGTCATAACCTCTAACACTACTGATGAAAATTTTCCCTAAACTGGATGGTTCCCTGAATTCTGCTAACTGGCTTCCAGCAGAACATATGGTTGTGATGGTTCATAAGTTCCTGATAAACTCATGGTCAAGAAGACCATCATAAAGCTCAGTCATACCACCCAGTATTGGAGATTAATTGAGACCACTATTCAACAGATTTTCAGGGAATATCCCAGGTAAATTACACTGCTAGTTGTGGAATACACTCCACTTTCCTATCAAGCAAACTACTTGTATGGAACCGCATGACTGTGTATGTGGTCATAAACCCAGCAATCCAGCAATATCCCATCAGCCCATCATATACTGAGGCAATCACAACTGCATTGATATTTGACCTTTGTCAAATGCAGCTAAAGAGATATTGAGTATTATTTGTATAGTATTTATTTAAATTATAATACTTTTTATATTTCTATTAATATATCAACGTTCAGGTAACACAGACCGAATTGTTTAACTTCACATGAAAGCGCAGAGGTGTAGGAAGAAAATCCTGCTGGTAGTATGTTTGTTGCTTGAATGCTTACTGAGATATCATAAGCTACTTATAAAACATTAAAACATGAATATTTACTGTCTTTATTGTGGCTTAAAAAAAACATTTTAATACATCAAATTGAATTAATGCAACTAATGTAAAGATTAATTTAGCCAGAATAGTTTGCCGTTTACAGTTTTCTAGAAACATTTATGGTTCTGGAGATATGAGCATTTGCTTGAACTGTAAGGTGAGAACATTTTATAAAGACACAGTAGGCACCCACTGCAAATTAAACGTACATATGCAGAAGAGCTCTAATGGGGGGGGGGGGGTGAGCTAATTAAAGTTACTTCACATCTGGGAAGAAAAAAATAATTTTTCATGACTATGAGGAATCATTCTAGGAAGCTACTTACAAAGTGAGCTTGGAGAATGACAGATGTTATGCTTCCACCTTAGAAGCAGAAACAACAGACTTGTGGATACATCACAAAACTATCACAGCTTCTCTCATAACCTCCTACACTACTGATGATATTTTTCTCTAAACTGGACGGCTGCCTGAATTCTGCTTTCTGGTTTCCAGCAGGACATATGGTTGTGATGGTTCATAAGTTCCTGATAAACTCATGGTCAAGAAGACCATCACGAAGCTCAGTCATACCACCCAGTGTTGGAGATTAATAGAGACCACTGTTCAACAGATTTTCAGGGAATATCCCAGGTGAATTACACTGCTAGTTGTGGAATAGACTCCACTTTCCTATCAAGCAAACTACTTGCATGGCAACCTTGTTTTCCCACATGACTGTGTATGTAGTCTTAAACCCAGCAATCCAGCAATATCTATCAGTCCAGCAAATAGTAAGGGTTAGTAAACCTGGAAAGATTTACATTTGCCTTCACTATGTTTCACCAATACGAAAGGAAATGTCTCTTTTCCTTATCTATATTATAGCTCAGATGTAAGGGTCATGCCATGTACTTTGTCAATCATCACATTCAATGCTATTGCCTTTTTTGTATTCAGCTATTGTGCCATACCTGGGTCTCATGCAACATATCATATTGAGAGCCTATTATAACCCTGTAGAAACAGAGATATTCAGGATCTATAAGACAGATTGGGATCAAAAAGCATACTGAATAATAAAAGTTGCTTTCCCAAGTGTGGAAGGCATTTTTGAAAATTTGATCTAGCCACTGACATATTCCATGTTATTAAGTGATGTGAATCTATAAATCCCTCATGCTCAAATATCAGCTTCTACCATTTCATTAACCTTAATTTACTTTTTCACAATACTTTAAGCTGTAACCCATGTTCACAAATTTTGAGTGCCTATATTTTTACAGACATTCTGAGCATACAATAAAATTAAAATTGACATTATTTTAAGATACCTTCCAGTCAATATCAACCGTTATCCATTCTTTTCTCACATATTTTATGTATAATTCTTACCATGATATGCTATTTTATTTATCATTATATCAGCTTTGCATTCAAAACTTTCTGCAACAAAAACTAACAGAAACTGATTGAGCGATAAGTTTTTCGTAATTAGAGCCTGGTTCTTAACGGCAAAATAAGCAACAGAACAGTTCTATCTTTTGTAATTCTTAGCACATGACAAATGCATAGTTAAGAAATATTGTACATAACCACAGCAAGAAATTGTGCTCTTCACAAAAGAATATGGAATACAGAAATCTATCATAGCAAAACTGCTGTAATAAGAAATACTAAAAATAATAACCTAATAACCTTCTAGAAATGTTTGGAAATAATACAGCAGTTTATCTACCACAAATAATTTTTCAAAGCTTAAAATGGGATTCAAACAGGCTGCTGCATGTAATTCCATTCCTCTGATATTTCACGGGCATCTCACACTGAGTTGCAGTTTTGAGATAACAATGGGAGCCAACATATAAAACATACAAAGTCATTACGCCTTCCCGGTATTTCTTTATATTAGAATTTTTCTATGTAATGGTATCCCATTTGGAATAGAATTATGACGGCTTCAGATTAAGTCCAAATTGTGAAAAGACATGTAGCATGCATTCCAGTTTGGTATCATATGCTGTTTGCATCCAATCTGCTGATCAGTCATAACTCTTAAATTCTCAGCATAAGAAAGCTGGGCAAAGACAAAAATAACAAGGGGATAAAAGACACAAAATAAGGGTAAATTTTAAATATTCCTCTTAAAACCTTAGAAGATTGCTTGAATAAAATGTGTTGAATTTGCTTCCACAGTCTGAAGGATGTGAAGTCTTAATCTCAAATGTCTATCTTTATTTAATGAAATCAGTGCTAAATAACTTGGCAGAAAAAAACTTTAAAAAATTATTAGAAACAGACCAAAAATATGAGTTAAAAACTTGACATTCTGAAAATATCTGGGCACTTAAGAGGTATGTAACCAATGACACTTAAGAAATAGTCCATTTTTAGGGCACTGGACCTTCATTGTTTACAAACCCCCAAAAGTATGGACCGCTGGACATTAAAAACCTCCCAGCGATCATTCATACAGGATCTACAACCACAAACCAGGGAAGGAAATTGAATTCAAGCTGTTAATCTATATTCCCTTTGTAACACACTATGTTTGTTCTCCCCTCCCATATCTGAGTCTACTGACCACAGAAACCTCCCATCAATCATTTGTATTGGATCTACAATTACAAAGTAACAATGGGCCTTACATTCCACCTATTAATCCAGGTCCTAAATCTCCACCCCATCCTTTCATTCCACCCTAACCACAATACTTACCTTCCACCTCTACAGGTTTTAACTCTAAATCCCCAAAAATAATCACTTTAAACTTTCAAATCATCTGTAACAAACTCTCCAACTTCCATGCCTGGCTGTCACAGAACACTCTTGACATTCTAGCAGCCACTTGTATGTATATTCCATCTGAGAAACACCTTACAACTTCCACTGATATACCAGCAATAACCAGGCCTAAGGCCATTCTTCCTTTGACTAAGTGTGCCTTCACCATCCTTGCATCCAGGCTATGGGGCCCTTTCCAAACCAAACTATGCCATATGTTAGTGCACAGTAAATTCAGAAAGTAGCTCTTCATATACTTGATAAAGATTTCCATTTGCACATGCCTCCAGCATCACCCATAACTTAAATTTCTCCACTCAGTCCTCTTGCCAAGCTCTTCTCCTGAAGTCAGAATATTGACCTTTGAACTGTTTTGCAAGTCAGTTAGCTTCTCTCCCCTCTCTCCCACATTTCCTCCCCTCATCATAGTCTTTAAAAAAAATCTTTTCCTTGTACCCACTATCCTTTTATCATTTCATTTCATATTCCCACTTATTACTCTTTGCCCCTTAACACACTAAGCATTTCTACCTCTTCTAGCATCTCATTGTATAGTTCCAGTTATTAATTTCTAAGTTGTTTATCTTAAGAGTACCTCAATTTTATTAAAGCTTTACTGATATTCTTTTTATTTTGTTTTCCATTCTTACTGTTTATGCAGTGAAATTGCACCATTTTTCTTTTACTGCAATAATTCCCAGACTGTGGTTGAAATGGGTCCATTATCTACAATTTCTACAACTTTGACAACAAACAAAAAAAAAAAAAAAAAAAAACAAGTCTTTGAGTACATAGTCAATTGGGAAAACAAGGTCAGGGAGGATAGAACCAAAAACAACAAATGTCCAATAATCTCTTGAAGCATACTCACAGTTATAGCTAGCTTTCCTGCCCCGCACATTTCCCCTAACTGGTGCCCCCTCCTCAACCTTAACTTCAGGCTTGTTGAACAACTGAGAAGGCTCGTCCCAAGTGCTACTCTAGGAATCTGCTTGCTATACATGTAACTACACATTTCTACCATTGCTAGTTCACAAACAAATGTTAATGCAGGATCAGCATTCCCATATGAAGCTGGGATATTCTCCCAGCTTCCTCATCCAAAGTACCAGTTCTGCAACTGCACACCATCATCACCTGTAGATCAATCCCCTAATATTTTGCACCTGGGGTAGCTGCCACTTTCACCTCATCCTAGCTATGATACTGACCTGGCTAACATGCCTGCCCAACCAAAGCTGTGGAGAGATTATTTAATATAAAGTAAGGCATTATTAATTTAGTCAAAGTCTTTTGTAAGTCAAGAAGAAGTCCATCCTTTATAAGAAAACTCTTGTAATTCTGCTGAAAATGAAATTAGTGAACTCATATTGTACATTGATAGTGTCAAATCCATTTCTAAGGCCATGCTGTTTATGGCTCAGTATCCCACATCGGCTGCTGATAAAAGAGAGGGGAAACTGAAGTACTCTGGAAATAGCAGGAGATATGGGGATAGATTTCTTGTAAGAGGAAAGAGAGCTGCTTCATTTTAGTACAAAAGAATACAGACAGTGATTAAGTAAAGGTTAAATATGTGTAGTAGCAAACAGCATCTACAGGTATCAGGCAATTTGAGGGAAGAAGGTTGGAGAACAGAGACAAATTTTGGGGGCTTAATGTTCACTATTTTCAGTAAGAGCTTTAACAAGCTCTAAGATGACTGCTTTGATGAGAGACTTCAGTGTGAAAGAAGTAGTTTCTTTAATATGTCAAACAAGGAATGGGGATATAAAAAGAAATGTTAGCAATAGAGAGAGAAGTGTCTATTGAGGACTTTGGCAAATCACCGAGATTCAACACTTTAATCACTATGACAGTAAAGGAATAAACAAACATCATTAAAAAGTGTTTTTGCTTCAGTGACATTTATGTATTCCTTCACTCTGATAGTGATTCAAATGTTGAATCTCAGGGATGATTTTGGGCAGCACAGTGGTACAGTGGATAATGTTGTCACCTCACAGCAAGAGGATCCACTGTTCAATTCTCAGCTGCATTGCTTTCTGTGCAGAGCCTGCAGGTCCTCCCTGTGCTAATGTGGGTTTCCTCAGGATGCTCTGGTTTCCACCCCCATTCTAAAGGCATGCAGTAAATGGGCTGGACACTCTAAATTGACTATAGGTCTGTGTGTTTGTGTGTGTGTGTGTGTGTGTGTGTGTGTGTGTGTGTGTGTGTGTGTGTGTGTGTGTGTGTGTGTGTGTGTGTGTGTGTGTGTGTTGCATGGAAGAAATACTGTATCAGGGCTGGCCACCCAGTAGTGTAAACCTTGACTCTAGATGATTGTCACTATTGAAGGACCACTCACCCCCATGTGATAAACTAGGAAAAAGGGTTATGGATGGATGGATGGATGGATGGATGGATGGATGGATGGATGGATGGATGGATGGATGGATTGATTCAAAACTGTTTTAATTTCAGTCTAGTATACTGATGAATTATAAGTAATGTATACTTCTTTCATTGTGAGGTCATCGTAGCAAATTTAACCACAATATCAACTAACCAGGATAATGTAATTAATATAGGCCTGACATACATAATTATTATTAATAGTTTCTACCTCAATGCTTAGTGACAGCTCTGCCACCAAATAAGCATTTCATTCCTTCATTTATTCATTGACATCTATCAACTCCCTCCCTCCTGCAGATTAAAAGGTAAGTAGAATCTCTTTTAACTTAAAAAACACTGACTGAATGCATCAACTTCCATGATGGAAAAAGTAATACCTCAATAAATTGTACTGGGCACTGCAAGGAGATGATGACCTGGTTCTTGAAGGAGGAGGATTGCCCTGTAATTGTGACAGCGAATAAACTTATGGGAGGTGGGGGTTGCTCTAATTAGACAGCAGGGAACAATCTCATAGGATCATAGGATCATAGGAATTTACTAGGCTATTGGCCCTGAGGCTCTTATAAGCCTAGCCAAGAGTTTAGGTCATGCACAGACAAATCAGCACCCACCCCTGTCCAGTAGGGACACGGATGGAATCCCAGGAATGTATTTTCAATTTCCCATCCAGTTATCCAGATTGCGCTTAAAAAGGGGTAAATAGGTGCTTTGCTTGAAATGGAGAGGGGAGTTTATTCCATAGATGGGGGAGTCTCTGGGACACAAATCTGTCCCGCCAACAAGTCCTATTGATGTCACAGACCAGGTTGAGGCCGCATGTTGCAGATATGCAGCAGTCCCATCAAGGTGGGATCTGAGATCGCCTTGTATGCCAAACAGAGGTCACCTCTGAGGAGTCTGTATGAAACAGAGTAGAGGGATAGGGCTTTTAGTCTACCTGTGTATGGTAGATTTTTGAGGCCCTGGATTCTCCTGGTGAGGAACCTCTGTGGTCTCTCCAGCTGCTGCATGTGGTTTGCGAGGTACATGCTGAATGGGGCGTTCTACTCAATAATGGGCCTTATAAGGGAAGAATAGAGGGATGTTATGACCTTGTCCCTGGATGAGATACCCTTACTTATGAGGTGGGCCATGTAGAAAGCTTTCCATACAATGGAAGCAACATGGTGGTCAAAAGTCAGGCTGCTATCAATCTGGGTGCCCAAATCCCTCACAACTGACTGCGTGCTTAGAACATTGTTATTAATGTGATAATTTGTGGGGACATCTCTCTCCCCAAATCTTTATAAATAGTCAATAGGAGAAAATAACATTTTTATGCAAAATATTCTATAGCACAGCTGTGCAGTATCATTTCAGGATTATTTCTGAGAATAGAGAGTAATGTAGACTTGTTGCCATGTTTAGTTTTGGGCCAAGCTAGAGAGTAAACTGGCTGGGATAAATCAGGTTTTAAAGTGACTTGGAACTGGGTGCAAAGGGCCTTTCTGACTCATTACACCTGATTGACACCAGCAGGCATTTTTTCAGTTCCCTCCTACTGCCACCTTGAGCTGTCAAAAACTGGATGTTCATACTTGCATTATGAATTTGAAACCATGCTATATACAAGCTATCAGAACATCTTATCCTTGTGCATTCATCATGGCAAACACAACTGGATTGATATCTGATCTCTGTCAAATGCAGCTAAAGAGATATTGAGTATTATACGTATAGTATTTATTTAAATTATAATATTTTTTATATTTCTATTAATATATCAACTTTCAGGTAACACAGACCGAATTGCTTAATTTCACATGAAAGCGCAGAGGTGTATGAAGAATATCCTGCTGGTAGTATGTTTGTTGCTTGAATGGTTACTGAGATATCATAAGCTACTTATACAACATTACAACATGAATATTTACTGTCTTTATTGTGGTTTATAAAATCCATTTTAGTACATCAAATTGAATGAATGCAACTAATGTAAAGATTAATTTAGCCAGAATAGTTTGCCATTTACAGTTTTCTAGAAACATTTATGGTTCTGGAGATATGAGCATTTTTTTGAACTGTAAGGTGAGAACATTTTATAAAGACACAGTAGACACCCACTGCAAATTAAACGTACATATGCAGAAGAGCTCTAATGGGGGGTGGGGGGCTAATTAAAGTTACTTCACATCTGGGAAGAAAAAATAATTTTTCATGACTATGAGGAATCATTCTAGGAAGATACTTACAAAGTGAGCTTGGAGAATGACAGATGTTATGCTCCCACCTTAGAAGCAAAAACAACAGACTTGTGGATACATCACAAAACTATCACAGCTTCTCTCATTACCTCTGACACTACTGATGATATTTTTCTCTAAACTGGATGGCTGCCTGAATTCTGCTTTCTGGTTTCCAGCAGGACATATGGTTGTGATGGTTCATAAATTCCTGATAAACTCATGGTCAAGAAGACCATCATGAAGCTCAGTCATACCACCCAGTATTGGAGATTAATAGAGACCAGTGTTCAACAGATTTTCAGGGAATATCCCAGGTGAATTACACTGCTAGTTGTGGAATAGACTCCACTTTCCTATCAAGCAAACTACTTGCATGGTAACCTTGTTTGCCCACATGACTGTGTATGTGGTATTAAACCTAGCAATCCAGCAATATCTGTCAGTCCAGCAAATAGTAAGGGTTAGTAAACCTGGAAAGATATACATTTGCCTTCACTATGTTTCACCAATATGAAAGGAAATTTCTCTTTTCCTTATCTATATTGTAGCTCAGATGTAAGGGCCATGCCATGTACTTTGTCAATCATCACATTCAATGCTATTGCCTTTTTTGTATTCAGCTATTGTGCCGTACCTGGGTCTCATGCACCATATCATATTGAGGACCTATTATAACCCTGTAGAAACAGAGATATTCAGGATCTATAAGACAGATTGGGCTCAAAAAGCATACTGAATAATAAAAGTTGCTTTCCCAAGTGTGGAAGGCATTTTGAAAATTTGAGCTTGCCACTGACATATTCCATGTTATTAACTGACGTGAATCTATAAATCCCTCAAACTCAAATATCAGCTTCTACCATTTCATTAACCTTAATTTACTTTTTCATAATACTTTAAGCTGTAACCCATGTTCACAACTTTTGAGTGCCTATATTTTTACAGACATTCTGAGCATACAATAAAATTAAAATTGACATTATTTTAAGATACCTTCCAGTCAATATCAACCGTTATCCATTCTGTTCTCACATATTTTATGTATAATTCTTACCATGATATGCTATTTTATTTATCATTATATCAGCTTTGCATTCACAACTTTCTGCAACAAAAACTAACAGAAACTGATTGAGCGATAAGTTTTTCGTAATTAGAGCCTGGTTCTTAACGGCAAAATAAGCAACAGAACAGTTCTATCTTTTGTAATTCTTAGCACATGACAAAATGCATAGTTAAGAAATATTGTACACAACCACAGCAAGAAATCGTGCTCTTCAAAAAAGAATATGGAATACAGAAATCTGTCATAGCAAAACTGCTGTAATAAAAAACACTAAAAATAATAACCTAATAACCTTCTAGAAATGTTTGGAAATAATACAGCAGGTTATCTAGTACAAATAATCTTGCAAAGCTTAAAATGGGATTCAAACAGGCTGTTGCATGTAACTCCATTCCTCTGACATTTCAGAGGCATCTCACACTGAGTTGTAGTTTTGAGATAACAATGGGAGCCAACATTTAAAACATACAAAGGCATTATGCCTTCATGGTATTTCTTTATATCAGAATTTCTCTATGTAATGGTATCCCATTTGGAATGGTATTATGACGGCTTCAGTTTAAATCCAAATTGTGAAAAGACGTTTATGTAGCATGCATTCCAGTTTGGTATCGTATTCTGTTTGCATCCAATCTGCTGATCAGTTATAACTCTTAAATTCTCAGCATAAGAAAGCTGGACAAAGACAAAAATTACAGGTGGATAAACGACACAAAATAAGGGTAAATTTTAAATATTCCTCTTAAAACCTTAGAAGATTGCTTGAATAAAATTTGTTGAATTTGCTTCCACAATCTGAAGGCTGTGAAGTCTTAAACTCAAATGCCTATCTTTATTTGGTGAAATCAGTGCTAAATAACTTGGCAGAAAAAAATAAAAAAAAAATATTAGAAACAGACCAAAAATATGAGTTAAAAACTTGACATTCTGAGAATATCTGGGCACTTAAGAGGTATGTAACCAATGACACTTAAGAAATAGTCCATTTTAGGGCACTGGACCTTCATTGTTTACAAATCCTAAAACATATGGACCGCTGGACATTAGAAACCTCCCAGCAATCATTCATACGGGATCTACAACCACAAACCAGGGAAGGAAATTGAATTCAAGCTGTTAATCTTTATTCCCTTTGTAGCACACTATGTTTGTTCTCCCCTCCCATAACTGAGTCTGCTGAGCACAGAAACCTCCCATCAATCATTTGTATTGGATCTACAATTACAAAGTAACAATGGGCCTTACATTCCACCTATTAACCCAGGTCCTAAATCTCCATCCCATCCTTTCAGTCCACCCTAACCACAATACTTACCTTCCACCTTTACAGGTTTTATGTCTAAATCCCCAAAAATAATCACTTTAAACTTTCAAATCATCTGTAACAAACTCTCCAACTTCCATGCCTGGCTGTCACAGAATACTCTTGACATTCTAGCAGCCACTTGTATGTATATTCCATCTGAGAAACACCTTACAACTTCCACTTATATACCAGCAATAACCAGGCCTAAGGCCATTCTTCCTTTGACTAAGCGTGCCTTCACCTTCCTTGCATCCAGGCTATGGGGCCCTTTCCTAACCAAACTATGACATATGTTAGTGCACAGTGAATTCAGAAAATAGCTCTTCATATACTTGATAAAGATTTCCATTTGCACATGCCTCCAGCATCACCCATAACTTAAATTTCTCCACTCGGTTCTCTTGACAAGCTCTTCTCCTGAAGTCAGAATATTGACCTTTGAACTGTTTTGCAAGTCAGATAGCGTCTCTCCTCTCTCTCCCACATTTCCTCCCCTCATACTAGTCTTTAAAAAAAAAAAAAATGATTTTCCTTGTACCCACTACTCTTCTATCATTTCATTTCATATTCCCACTTATTACTCTTTGCCCCTTAACATACTAAGCATTTCTACCTCTTCTAGCATCTCATTGTATAGTTCCAGTTATTAATTTCTAAGTTGTTTATCTTAAGAGTACCTCAATTTTATTAAAGCTTTACTGAAATTCTTTTTATTTTGTTTTCCATTCTTGCTGTTTATGCAGTGAAATTGCACCATTTTTCTTTTACTGCAATAATTCCCAGACTATGGTTGAAATGGGTCCATTATCTACAATTTCTACAACTTTGACAACAAACAAAAAAAAAAAAACAAGTCTTTGAGTACATAGTCAATTGGGAAAACAAGGTCAGGGAGGATAGAACCAAATGTAACAAATGTTGAATAAGTTCTTGAAGCATACTTACAGCTGTAGCTTACTTTCCTGCCCTGTACATTTCCCCTAACTGGTGCCTGATCCTCAACCTTAATTTCAGTCATGTTGAACAAATGAGAAAGCTCTTTCCAAGTGCTACTCTACCAATCTGCTTGCTAGACATGTAACTACACATTTCTTCATTTGCTAGCACACACACACAAGTGGGAATGCAGGATCAGCATTCCCATATGAAGCTGTGATATTCTCCCAGCGTCCTCATCCTAAGTAACAGTTCTGCATTTGCACACCATCAACACCTGTAGATCATTCCCCTAATATTTTGCACATGGGGTAGCCACCCTTTTCACCTCATCCTAGCTATGATACTGACCAGGCTAGCTAGCATGCCTGCCAAAAACAAGCTGTGGAGAGATTATTTAATATAAAGTATGGCATTATCAATTTGGTCAAAGTCTTTTGTAAGTCAAGAAGAAGTGCATTCTTTATAAGAAAGCTCTTGTAATGCTGCTGAAAATGAAATTAGTGAACTTGTATTGTACATTGAAGGTGTCAAATCCATTTCTAATGCCATACTGTTTATGGCTCAGTATCCCAGGCTGGCTGCTAAAAAAAGAGAGTGGAAACTGAAAGTACTCTGGAAGTAGCATGAGATATGGGGCTAGATTTCTTGGAAGAGGAAAGAGACTTGCTTCATTTTAGTACTAAAGAAAACAGACAGTAATTAAGTAAAGGTTAAATATGTGAAGTAGCAAATGGCATCTATAGGTATCAGGAAATTTGAGGGAAGAACGGTGGAGAACAGAGACAGATTTTGGGAGCTTAATGTTCACTGTTTTCAATAATAACTTTAACAAATTCTAAGATGACTGCTTAGAAGAGAGACTTCAATGTCAAAGAAGTAGTTTCTTTAGTATGTCGCTCAAGGAATGAAGATGTGAAAGGAAATTCTAGCAACTGGGACAGTGACGGAATAAACAAACATCATTAAAAAGTGTTTTTGTTTTCAGTGACATTTATTTATTCCTTCACTCTGATAGTGTTTCAAATGCTGAATCATACGGATGTTTTTGGGCAGCACAGTGGTACATTGGATAGTGTTGTCACCTCACAGTAAGAGGGTCCACAGTTCAATTCTTAGCTGGGTTGCTTTCTGTGCAGAGTCTGCTGGTCCTCCCTGTGTTAATGTGGGTTTCCTCTGGATGCTCTGGTTTCCTCCCCCATTCTAAAGGAATGCAGTAAGTGGACTGGACACTCTAAATTGACCATAGGTATGTGTGTGTGTGTGTGTGTGTGTGTGGTATAGAAGAACTACTGTATCAGGTCTGGCCACCCAGTAGTGTGAACCTTGGCTCTATATGATTTTTACTGTTGAAGTGACCACTCAACCCCATTTGTTAAACTAGGAAAAGGGCTTATGGATGGATTTAGGGATGGACAGATGGATGGATAGATTGAAAGTGTTTTAATTTCTCTCTGGTATACTGATGAATTATAAGAAGTAATGTATACTTCTTTCACTGTGAGGTGAACTTAGCATATTTAACCACAATATGAACTAACCAGGATAATCCATTTAATATAGGCCTGGCATACAAAATTATTATTATTAGATTCTATCTGAATGCTGAGTGCCAGCTTTGTCACCAAATAAGCATTTCATTCCTTCATTTATTCCTTGACATAAATCAACTTCCTCCCTCCTGCAGATTAAAAGGTAAGTAGAATCTCTTTTAACTTAAAAAACACTGACTGAACGCATCAACTTCCATGATGGAAAAAGTAATTCTTCAATAAATTGTACTGGGCACTGCAAGGAGATGATGACCTGGTTCTTGAAGGAGGAGAATTGCCCTGTAATTGTGACAGGGAATTAACTTATGGGAGGTGGGGGTTGCTTGAATTAGACAGCAGGGAACAATCTCATCTTTATAAATACTCAATAGTATAACATATAATTTTTTATAGAAAATAATCTATAGGACAGCTGTGCAGTATCATTTTCAGGATTATTTCTGAGAATAGAGAATAACGTAGACTTGTTGCCATGTTTAGAGTTGGGCCAAGCTAGAGATTGAACTGGCTGGAATAAATCAGGTTTTAAAGTGACTTGGAACTGGGTGCAAAGGGCCTTTCTAACTTATTACACCTGATTGACACCTCCAGGCATTTTTTCAGTTCCCTCCTACTGCTGCCTTTAGCTGTCAAAAACTGGTTGTTAATATTTATATTATGAATTCTAAACCATGTTATATACAAGCTATCAGAAGATTTTATCCTCCTGTATTCATCATGGCAAACGCAACTGTACTGATATTTGACCTTTGTCAAATGCAAGTAAAGATATTACTTGTATAGAATTTATTTAAATTGCAATAATTTCATATTTCTTTTAATATATCAACTTTCAGGTTTCACAGACAGAATTGCTTAGTTTCACATGAAAGTGCAGAGGTGTATGATAAAAATCTTGTTGGTAGTATGTTTATTGCTTGAATGGCTACTGAGAGATCATAAACTACTTATACAACATTACAAAATTAATATTTACTGTATTTATCCTGGCTTATAAAATCCATTTTAATATATCAAATTGAATGAATGCAAATAATGCAAAGATTAATTTATCCAGAATAGTTTGTAATTTACAGTTTTCTAGAAAAATTTATGGTTCTAATGACATGGGCATTTGTTTGAACTGTAAGGTGAGAACATTTTATAAAGACTCAGTAGACACCCACTGTAAGTTAAAAGTACATCATACTCAAAACAATTCTAATGGGGGGGGGAGCTAATTAAGGTTACTTCACATCTGGGAAGAAAAAAGTGTTTTTCCATGACTAATAGGGATCATACTAGGAAGCTACTTACAAAGAGAGCTTGGAGAATGACAGATGTTATGCTCCCACCTTAGCACCAGAAACAATAGACTTGTGGATACATCACAAAACTATCTCAGCTTCTCTCATAACCTCTGACACTACTGATTTTTCCCTAAACTGGATGGCTGCCTGAATTTTACTGACTGGCTTCCAGCAGAACATATGGTTCTGATGATTCATAAATTCCTGATAAACTCATGGTGATGAAGACCATTATGAAGCTAAGTCATACACCCAGTATTGGAGATTAATAGAGACCACTGTTCAACAGATTTCCAGGGAATATCCCAGGTGAATTACACTGCTAGTTGTGGAATAGACTCCACTTTCCTATCAAGAAAACTACTTGCATGGCAACCTTGTTTGTCCCACATGACTGTGTATGTGGTGATAAACCCAGCAATCCAGCAATAGCTATCAGTCCAGCAAACAGTGAGGGTTAGTAAACCTGGAAAGATTTACATTTGCCTTCTCTATGTTTCACCAATACCAAAGTGAACGTCTCTTTTCCTTATCTATATAGTTGCTCAGATGTAATGGTCATGCCATGTACTTTGTCAATCATTCACATTCAATGCTATTGACTCTTTTGCATTCAGCTATTGTGCCATACCTGGGCCTCATGCAACATAACTCTGCATCGCTGGATTGCTAGGGATGTGGGTCTCCATATTGAGGGCCTATTTATAATCCTGTAGAAATAGAGATATTCAGGTTCTATAAGTCAGACTGGGCTCAGAAAGCATATTGAATAATAAAAGTTGCTTTCCCAAGTGTTGAAGGCATTTTTGAAAATCAGAGCTAGCTGCTGCTATATTGTATGTTATTCACTGACATAAATCCATAAATCCCTCATGTTCAAATATCAGCTTCTACCATTTCACTAAACTTCAATTTACTTTTTCACAGTGCTTTAGGCTGTGACCCCTGTTCACAAATTTTGAGTGCATATATTGTTAATGACATTCTGAGCATATAATAAAATTAAAATTGACATTATTTTAATATACCTTCCAGTCAATATCAACCATTATCCATTCTGTTCTCACATATTTTATGTATAATTCTTACCATGATATGCTATTTTACTAATCATTATATCAGCTCTGCATTCAAAACTTTCTGCAACAAAAACTAACAGAAACTGATGAGTGATAAGTTTTTCATAATTAGAGCCTGGTTCTTAATGGCAAAATAACAAACAGAACAGTTCTTTCTTTTGTAATTCTTAGCACATGACAGAATGCATAGTTAAGAAATGTTGTATATAACCACAGCATGAAATCGTGCTCCTCACAAAAGAATATGGAATACTGAAATCTGTCATAGCAAATCTGCTATAATAAAAAACACTAAAAATAATAACCTTCTAGAAAAGTTTGGAAATAATACAGCAGTTTATCTGCCACATATAATCTTGCAAAGCTTAAAATGGGATTCAAATAGGCTGTTGCATGTAACTCCATTTCTCTGATATTCCAGGGGCACCTCACACTGAGTTGTAGTTCTGAGATAACAATGGGAGTCAACATTTAAAACATACAAAGTCATTACACCTTCCTGGTTTTTCTTAATATCAGAATTTTGGTAGGTAATGGTATCACATTTGGAATGGTATTATGACAGGCTTCAGTTTAATTCCGAATTCTGAAAAGACGTTTATGTAGCATACATTCCAGTTTGGTATCATACGTTGTTTGCATCCAGTCTGCTAATCAGTCATAACTCTTAAACTCTTAGCATAATAAAGCTGGACAAAGCCAAAAATAACAGGGGGACAAAAGCCACAAAATAAGGGTAAATTTTAAATATTCCTCTTAAAAACTTAGAAGATTGCTTGAATAAAATTTGTTGAATTTGCTTGCACTACCTGTACGATGTGAAGTCTAAAACTCAAATGTCTATCTTTATTTAGTAAAATCAGTGCTAAATAACTTGGCAGAAAAAAATAAATAAAAAATTATCAGAAACTGACCAAAATTTGAGTTAAAATCTGGACATTCTGAGAATATCTAGGCAATTGAGTAGTATGTAACCAATGGCACTGCAGAAATAGTCAATTTTTAGGATACTGGACCTTCATTGTTTATAAACCCCAATAAATATGGACCTCTGGACCACAGAAACCTCCCATCGATCATTCGTATGGGATCGACAACCACAAACCAGCAAAGGAAATTTCATTCAAGCTGTTAATCTATATTCCTTTTGTAACACATTACGTTTGTGCTCCCTTCCCTCATCTGAGTCTGCTGACCACAGAAACCTCCCAGCAATCATTTGTATGGGATCTACAATGAAAAAGCAGCAACAGACCTTACATTCCAACTATTAATCCAGGTCCTAACTCTCCATACCATCCTTTCTTTTCACCCTAACCCTAATACTTACCTTTCTCCTCTAAAGGTTTTAACTATAAATCCCAAAAATAATGACATAAACTTTCAAATCATCTGTAACAAACTCTCCAACTTCTGTGCCTGGCTGTCACTGAACACTCCTGATATTCTAGCAGCCACTTGTATATATGTTCCATCTGAGAAACACCTTACAACTTCCAATGATATACCAACAATAATCAGGCCTAAGGTCATTCTTCCTTTGACTGAGCATGCCTTCACCATCCTTGCATCCGGGCTACGGGGCCATTTCCAAACCAAACTATTCCATATGTTAGTGTACAGTGAATTCAGAAAGTAACTCTTCATACACTTGATAAAGACTGCCACCTACACATGCCTACAGCATCAGACATAACTTAAATTTCTCCACTCAGTCCTTATGCCAAGCTCTTCTCCTGAACTCAGCATATTGACCTTTGAACTGTTTTGCAAGTCAGAAAGCATCTCTCCTCTCTCTCCAACATTTCCTTCCCACATCCTAATATTAAAAAAAGCTTCCTTTTCTTGTAACCACTACCCTTTATCATCTCATTTCATATTCCCATTTATTACTTTTTGCCCTTTCATATACTTAGCATTTCTTCCTCTTCTAGCATCTCATTGTATAGTTACAATTATTAACGTTTAAGCTGTTTATCTTAAGAGCACCTCAATTTTATTATAGCTTTATTGATATTCTTTTTATTTTGTTTTCCATTCTTGCTCTTTATACAGAGAAATTGCACCATTCTTCTTTTATTGCAATAATTCCCAGACTATGGCTGAAATGGGTCCATTGTCTACCATTTCCATACCTTGGACAAAAAAAACCTAAAAAAAGAATAAAAAAAAAAACAAGTCTTTGCATACATAGTCATGGGAAAAGAATATCAGCGAGGGTAGAACCAAACACAATAAATGCCAATGAGTTTTTGAACTATACTCACAGTTGTAGTTAGCTTTCCTGCTCTGTACATTTCCCCAACTGGTGCCTCCTCCTCAACCTTAACTTCAGGCTTGTTGAACAAATGAGAAAGCTCTTCCCAAGTTCTACTCTAGCAATTTGCTTGCTACACATGTAACTACACATTTCTACAGTTGCTAGTTCACACACAAATGGGAATGCAGGATCAGCATTCCCATATGAAGCTGTGATATTCTCCCAGCTTCCTCATCCTCATAAATAAGTACCAGTTCTGCATTTGCACACCATCAAAACCTGTAGATCATTCCTTTAATATTTTGGACCTGGGGTAGCCACCCCTTTCACCTCATTCTAGCTATGATACTCACCAGGCTAATATGCCTGCCCAACCCAAGCTGTTGAGAGTCTAATTAAAAGTAAGGCATTATCAGTTTGGTCAAAGTCTTTTGTAAAAACTGTTGTAATGCTGCTGAAAATTAAATTAGTGAGCTTGTGTGGGACATTGAGGGTGACAAATCTATTTCTATAGCCCTGCTGGTCATGGCACACTATCTCACATCGGCTGCGGAAAAAAAAGAGGGGAAACTAAAAGTACTCAGGAAATCGCAGGAGATATGGGGCTAGATTTCTTGGAAGAGGAAAGCCAGTTGCTTCATTTTAGTACTAATGAAAACAGACAGTGATTAAGTAAAGGTTAAATATGTGCAGTACAAATGGCATCTACAGGTATTAGGCAATTTGAGGGAAGAAAGGTGGAGAACACAGAGCACTGGTGCTTAATGTTCACTATTTGCAATAACAGCTTTAAAAGCTCTAAGGTGATTGCTTAGAAGAGAAACTTCAGTGTGACAGAAGTAGTTTCTTTAGTATGTTGAACATGGAATGAGGATGTAAAAAGAAATTTTTGCAATGGGAAGAGAAGTGTCTATTTATGACTGTGGCACATCTATGAGATTCAACACCTCAGTCACTATGACAGTGAAGGAATAAATAAACATCCTTAAAAACTGTTTTTGTTTCCTGTGACATTTATTTATTCCTTCACTCTCATATTGATTCAAATTTTGAATCTCAATGATATTTTTGGGCATCACAATGGTGCAGTGGATAGTGTTGTCACCTCACAGCAAGAGGGTCCACAGTTCAATTCTCAGCTGGGATACTTTCTGTGCAGAGTCTGCAGGTCCTCACTGTGTTCATGTGGGTTTCCTCTCAGTGCTCTGTTTTTCTCCCCATTCTAAAGGCAGGAAGTATGTGGATTGGACATTCTAATTTGATCATAGGTGTGAGTGTGTGGTATGGAAGAACTAGTGTTGCAGGGCTAGCCACCCAGTAGTGTAAACATTGGCTCTAGATGATTGTCACTGTTGAACTGCCCACCAAGCCACATATGTTAAACTAGGAAAAGGGTTTTTGGATGGATGGATGAATGGATAGATTGAAACTGTTTTAATTTCACTCTGGTATACTGATGAATTATAAGAATTAATGCATACTTCCTTCACTGTGAGGTGGTCTTAGCGTATTTAACCACAATATCAACTAACCAGGATCATTTCATTAATATAGGCCTGACATACATAATTATGATTAGCTACTATCACGATGCTGAGTGACAACCCTGTTACCAAATAAACATTTAATTCCTGCAGTTATTCCTTGACATCTATCAACTCCCTCTCTCCTGCAGATTAAATGATAAGGAGAATCTCTTTTAACTTTTAGACCACTGATTGAACGTATCAACTTCCATGATGGAAAAAGTAACACTTCAATAAATTATGGTGGACACTGCAAGAAGATGATGATTTGGTTCTTAAAGGAGAAGGATTCCACTGTAATTGTGGCAGGGAATAAATTTATGGGAGGTGGGGGTTGCTCGAATTTGACAGCAGGGAACAACCTCATCTTTGTAAATATTCATTAGGAAAAAGTAGAATTTATTCAGAGACTATTCTATAGGACAGCTGTGCAGTATCATTTGCAGGATTATTTCTGAGAATAGAGAATAATGTAGACTTGTTGCCATGTTTAGGCTTGGGCCTCTCTAGACAGTGAACTGGTTGAGATAAAATAGGTTGCAAAGTGACTTGGAATTAGGTGGAAAGGACTTCCCAGTTCATTACACCTGATTGACACTTCCAGGCATTTTTTCAGTTCCTGCCTACTGCCGCCTTTAGCTATCAAAAACTGATTGTTCACATTTGCATTAAGAATTATAAACAATGCTACATAGAAGCTATCAGAAGATTTTATCTTTGTGCATTCATCATGGCAAACACAACTCTGTTGATAGTTGACCTCTGTGAAATGCAAGTAAAGAGATATTGAATATTATTTGTATAGTATTTATTTGAATTGTAATCATTTTAATATTTCTCTTAATATACCAACATTCAGGTAACACAGACAGACATGCTTAGCTTCACATGAAAGCACAGAGTGGTAGGAAGAAAATCCTGCTTGTAGTATGTTTGTTGCTTGAATAGTTACTGAGAGATCATAAGCTACTTATACAACATTACAAAATAAATATTTACATTCTTTATTGTGGCTTATAAAATCCATTTTAATACATCAAATTAAATGAATGCAACTATTGTAAAGAATAATTAAAAAAAAAATAAAACAAAGCCAGCAGATCAAGGCAAGCTGTATAATTTTAAAGCTCAATAAAGTCTCATCCTTCTTCAGTGATTTAAAATAAAATGAGAACCATAGTCCCTATTATAGTGAACATACAAACTGATGTTGAAACATGATTGGTTCCTTACAAATGTTCATTCATAACAGGTGCAAATAATGCCCCTAGCTTAATTATCCATTTCTTTTCTTTTGAATCCAAAGGCTATGTCATCTGGCTTTATGAGCCCTGCTACCCATGATTTTGTCAATAAGTGTAAATCTGAATTTGGTCCAATGTTGTGTTTTCCTCCTTTATAGGGGTTTTTCAGGCTAGACCACACCGGAAGGCACAGATTCCACATTTTATATTTACATATATAATATTTACTATGCTATTTGCAAACACAAATATCCCACTGATGCATTCCAATGTACTTATGTTCCAGACTGCAGTTTTGAAAGATCTACATTATAGCTCTAGGGACTATATATGTAAAGTGAATAATCTCTCAAAGACTGAACAAACAGCTTTACAAGAACTGGTGGACCATAAGGGCTTGGTTATATTATCAGCAGATAAGGGGGGAGCAGTGGTGGTCATGACCTGGGAACAGTACAACAAGGAGGCTACGAAACAATTGGGTAATGGACAATACTATATGAAGAAGCCCCTTGATCCTACTCAAAAATTCAAGAAGGAAATTGACCAATTTTTGGCCTTAGCTAGGGAGGAGGGTATCATCTCAGACTTTGATTTACAACAACTAATGGTCCCAGATCCAACAAATCAATACATTTACTTCCTCCCCAAGATACATAAAGATCTTCATCACCCACCAGGTAGACCTATTGTCTCGGGCAGGGGCTCTATCACCGAATCCCTATCACAATATTTAACTTTGAAGTTACAACCCTTACTTAAGTGGATACGTTCCAGACTTCATGACACCACTGAGTTTCTCCAGATTATAGCTGATACACAATTGGAACCTGGCTGGCTACTCTGTACCCTAGATGTGTCATCATTATATACAAACATAGCACATTGGGTGGGCTTGGATGCCTTAGATTACTGGTTGAAAAAGTCAGATCTTTACCCTCCAGGTATAAATACTTTAATTATTGGGCTTGCTGCACACATGCTAACTAAGAATGCCTTTTGTTACCATGACCAATGCTTTTGGCAAACTAAAGGGACAGCCATGATGGCTTCTTTCGCCCCCATTTATGCAGATTTATTCATGGCTTATGTCAAGGAGCTCATTATTTATGACAATTCTCACAACATTTACATAAATGAGATTGACATTTGGTGGAGGTTTTGTATGATTGCTGGATGGTATGGAGACTGGATGAGAGTTATCTGAAGGAATTCATAGGGTATCTTAACGAAAACAAATGGGGTATTCAATTCACTGTTAGCTATCATTCCGGTAGGATCATTTTTTGGATGTATTGATTACTAGGAATGCAGATCACACCCTAGATACACAGGTATATAGGAAATACCCCCAATATAATTCCTTTCTCCATGCCTCCAGCTTTCATCCACCTCACATCTGCAGAAACATACCCAATCCCAATTTCTTAGAATGAAACTTATTTTTTCCAAGCCTGGTAGTTATGTACAGTATAGGGATAACCTTACTGATAGATTTAGGGATAAAGGGTACCAAATGGGTTACGTTCTGAGTGCTAGTAATACAGTTTCTTCATTAGATAGGTCAGATACATTACAATACAAAGAACAAGGGACCAGCCAACAATCTGTGATCCATCTAGTCACCACTTATGGTAGGAACACGGAAACTTTACTTAATATTGTCCAGAGACATTGGAACATATTAAGAGCAGATGACTATTTTTCCAACATTTTGGGATACAGGTGTTTGTTCTCATTTCGCAGGGGGGATGTACGTATGTTCCAGACTGCAGTTTTGAAAGATCAAGGCAGGTTTAGGTATCATAAATCTAAGTTTATCCCACTGATGCATTCCAATGTACTTATGTTCCAGACTGCAGTTTTGAAAGATCTACATTATAGCTCTAGGGACTATATATGTAAAGTTAATAATCTCTCAAAGACTGAACAAACAGCTTTACAAGAACTGGTGGACCATAAGGACTTGGTTATATTATCAGCAGATAAGGGGGGAGCAGTGGTGGTCATGAACTGGGAACAGTACAACAAAGAGGCTATGAGACAATTGGGTGGTGGACGATACTATATGAAGATGCCCCTTGATCCTACTCAAAAATTCAAGGATATTGATCAATTTTTGGCCTTAGCTAGGGAAGAGGGTATCATCTCGGACTTTGATTTACAGCAACTAATGGTCCTAGACATACCTCTCAACCGTGCCGAATTATTCGTTTTTTACCGAGTTTTGGGGTTCAAATGAAGGGGTGCCACGATTCCCGAGTGGCTCCCCTTCAGTTCCGATTTTTTTTCTTTTGTTTTCTAACTTTCGCGGCATTAGAACTGACGTCATCCCGTACGCGATGACGTCAGCTCCCTCATGGCTGCCAGCCTGCGCGATGACATCAGCCCCCCTACCAGCCTGTCGGAATTGAGCACAAGGAGCTCACGCATTTCTGGCATGACTGGCTCCTCAAATGTGAGCGGGAACAGCAACAAACGGTTGCAGTAATGGTTATAAAGAACTATGGATGAATCTATTATCGCTGAAGAACTTCTTGGTAATGTGACTACTATGCTTTGGATAATTAGAAGATTTTTATTTTAGGGAATGTTTTATTTAATTTACTTATTTAAGAAATGACTGCAGAAAACTTAAGTGCTTTTTTTTTAGTTTATTTTAATGGCTGAGTGAGTGAGGAGAAACTGTACACTTTACTTTAACAAACGGCTCGGCTGCAAAAACTGTAATGGTCGCAGGCAAGGCAAATATTTTGCTTGTTTATGTGCAGTGTGTGTGTGCAACAGCAGGAGAAGCTGTGCTGTAGTTGTACTTTATTTAAGAAATGGCTGCGTTTTGTTTTACTTTTCATCAACTAATGGCTGAGTGTCAGTGAGGGCAAAATGTGTACTTTTTACTTAAAAAAAACAGCTGCAAAAACTGTAATGGCAGGCAAGGCAGGGAAACTGCGCTTTACTGCAGGTCTTGTAAAGGATATGCTTTCATTTTGCTTTAACGGCTGCACTTGTTTCATTTTACTTAACGTCTGCCTGCATTTTATATATGTGAAACTGTGCTTTACTTTAACAGTGCATCACCAGTACTTCACTTATTTAAGTTAACGGCTGGTTAACAGGTTTTATTTTAATGCCTGAGGAGAAACTGTGTATTTCCTGTAAGAAACAGCTGCAGAAACTGCGCTTTACTTTAATGGCTGAGACTCTGAGCGAGAAGAAACTGTGCACTTCCATTTTACTTTAACAGCGGGGCAGGTATTTTACTGCAGGATATATACTTTAACTCTGTGTAGCTTTCGTTTTATAATGCAATTACTTTGGCTGCGCTTTCATTTTATTTAAAAGCTGCCTCCATTTTATATATGTGAAACTGCTTTACTTTACCAGTACTACCAGCAGGAATACATTAAAGATGGCTCAATTGTAATGCCTGAGTAGAAACTGTGTACATTCTTTAAGGAACGGCTGCAGAAATGAGGCTCTCTGAGCAACTGTGTACTTTCATTTTATTTTAAATGCTGCAGGAAGCAGGATACATCGGCAAGAGTGTACTTTCATTTTACTGCAGAAACTGTGCATTACTTTAATTTTACTTTAAATGCTGCAGGATACATCAGCAGGAGTGTACTTTAATTTCATTGCAGAAACTGTGCTTTACTTTAATGGGTGAAGTTCTGAGCAAGTGTGTGTGTGTGTACTTTCATTTTACTGCAGAAACTGTGTTTTAATGGGTGAGGTTTTGAGCAAGTGTGTGTGTATTTTCATTTTACTCTAGAAATTGTGCTTTACTTCAAAAACTGTGCTTTACTTTAATAGGTGAGGTTATGAGCAAGTGTGTGTGTAAATAAATGCCCAGTTGTGATTTAAGGAGATAACCATAGTTCTCAATGTCCAAAGTTTTATGGAATGTTTGGCTCATACTTTTGGTTAGTTCCTCTTAAAATTTGTGGTTTTCTAACATCAATGAGAAGTTGAACTGAATTCACTAAATAATGATAGCCATTTAAGTTTCAGTCTTCCTATCTTTCAGGAAGTACATGGTAACATAAAACATTTTATTCTAGTAACTTTTCTAAGATTATACAACCAATGTTTAAAATGTGTCCCTGGTTTTTGGCTTTTTTCCCCCCATAAATTTATGGCTTTTCCATGTTTCTTGTGCTGCATAGTTCTTCAGGGGCAGAGAAGTTTAGTGCTTGTTATGCCAAGTCCATTTGTATTAGTAGCACAACAGGTAGAATACTTGCGTTTGATGCAGAAGGCTGTGGGTTCGATTTCCCATGGTATGTAGATGGATTGTTGCTACTGCTTGTACTTTTAAAGGGGGTGGATTCTGCAGTCCTGAGAATATCCTCTTTGACGGAGATACCTAGTAAATATGAACCTGTTATCAGTTTGCCATCCATTCCCTATTGCAATATTACTAGCTTTATTTATTTATTTAAGCTTTATTTATTTATTTTTTTTTTAAGGAACAAAGACAATTTATTCCTCAAGGGCAACAGCCACTTTATTTGTAGATGAAACTATGAAATATTAAGTTGTTTGCTAGCAGAAAGCAACCTCTTCATTAGTTACACATCTTACATCTGTCTTTAATGTGGAATTATTTAGATGACTTCTGCAGAGATTGTGTATATTTATGGAAACTGGTGGACTGTAGAAGTTTAAGTACACTTGTATGATGGAAATGTTATGAATTGGACAGTTTTGTCATTTATTGGTTCATGCATTTTGTTTCATCGCCTACTGGAAAAATGTTCAAACAATAAATTTAAAATGAGCTGTAACTGTAAGTCTAGCAAGTGTGCTGTATTATACAAGGAATATAATTTAATAAAGTCAGGAAGGTGTATCAAAGAATACATGTAAGCTTCTTGTTTGTGTGCAAGGGGCCTATGATTTGAAAACAGCCCAAAGGTAATCTTTATCCACCACTGGCAAAATGCATTTTCTTTGGATGTGGTGTAGGTTTCAATGCTGTTTCAATGAATGTGAGTTTCAAGGGCCGAGAAGTTTTAATGCTAAGTCTATTTCATTGTGAGACAGTATTGCTTTGTTTAGCAGATGTCTATTAGTGTTTGTGCATTGTGATATAAAATGTAAAAATAAAATCCAAATAATCATTGTAGAAGTAAAGCAGTATGCACATTAGTGTTTATGGTAAATGGAATGAAATAGCCAGGTAATGGGACATTGGAATGGCTGCAGGGGGACTCTGGTGCCATATTTTGCTTGTCTGTTCTTCAATTTGTGTTGTTATCCCACAATTCCATCGGAGTGGGTGGAACCACATAATTTAATATGCAAATGTTATGTTAATTAGTGTACAGATTTGTACCTATTTTTCATGTGCCTTGTCCAGATTTTTGATGTTTCCAGGTTGAGAGGTATGGTCCCAGATCCAACAAATCAATACATTTACTTCCTCCCCAAGATACATAAAGATCTTCATCACCCACCAGGTAGACCTATTGTCTCGGGCAGGGGCTCTATCACCGAATCCCTATCACAATATTTAACTTTGAAGTTACAACCCTTACTTAAGTGGATACGTTCCAGACTTCATGACACCACTGAGTTTCTCCAGATTATAGCTGATACACAATTGGAACCTGGGTGGCTACTCTGTACCCTAGATGTGTCATCATTATATACAAACATAACACATTGGGTGGGCTAGGATGTCTTAGATTACTGGTTGAACAAGTCAGATCTTTACCCTCCAGGTATAAATACTTTAATTATTGGGCTTGCTGCACACATACTAACTAAGAATGCCTTTTGTTACCATGACCAATGCTATTGGCAAACTAAATGGGCAGCCATGATGGTTTCTTTAGCCCCCATTTACGCAGATTTATTCATGGCTTATGTCAAGGAGCTCATTATTTATGACAATTCTCACAACATTTACATAAATGAGATTGACATTTGGTGGAGGTTTTGTATGATTGCTGGATGGTATGGAGATTGGATGAGAGTTATCTGAAGGAATTCATAGGGTATCTTAATGAAAACAAATGGGGTATTCAATTCACTGTTAGCTATCATTCCTGTAGGATACTTTTTGTATGTGTTGATTACTAGGAATGCAGATCACACCCTAGATACACAGGTATATAGGAAATACCCCCAATATAATTCCTTTCTACATGCCGCCAGCTTTCATCCACCTCACATCTGCAGAAACATACCTAATCCCAATTTCTTAGAATGAAACTTATTTTTTCCAAGCCTGGTAGTTATGTACAGTATAGGGATAATCTTATTGATAGATTTAGGGATAAAGTGTACCAAATGGGTTACGTCCTGAGTGCTAGTAATACAGTTTCTTCATTAGATAGGTCAGATACATTACAATACAAAGAACAAGGGACCAACCAACAATCTGTGAGCCATCTAGTCACCGCTTATGGTAGGAACACGGAAACTTTACTTAATATTGTCCGGCGACATTGGAACATATTAAGAGCAGATGACTATTTTTCCAACATTTTGGGATACAGGTGTTTGTTCTCATTTCGCAGGGGGAAAAACATTGGGTCCCAGTTGAGCCACTATAAACACATCAACCAAACCACAGGGGATTCTGGACAAAGAAGCATGGTTGGGGACTTACTTACAGGTTGTGTACCTCATGGCCACTGTACCCATTGTAAAGCTATGAGCAAAACTAAGGAGTTTTCAAGCAGTCATACAGGCAATGTCTTTCAGATTCAGTTCTTTTCGAATTGTGGGAAGATTGGCTGATTTATTTAGTTATCTGTAGTTGCCATGCCTTTTATGTTGGACAGACGTCTAGACCCCTGAGGATCTGTATTTCAGAACACTTTAGTGGGATAAGGAATACAAAACCCAGTAATGCACTATGCAAACATACCATTAAACATCCTAATGCTACATTCAGATTTACAGTTATTTACAAACTCATGGGAAACAGGGATAATAAAGCCAGATGGCATAACCTTTTGGATTCAAAAGAAAAGAAATGGATAATTAAGCTAGGGGCATTATTTGCACCTTGTATGAATGAAATTTGTAAGGAACCAATCATGTTTCAACATCAGTTTGTATGTTCACTATAATAGGGACTATGGTTCTCATTTTATTTTAAACACTAAAGAAGGTTGAGACTTTATTGAGCTGAAACTGGTCTGTATATTATGCTTTAAGATAAGCTAATAAAATTATACAGCTTGCCTTGATATGCTGGCTTTGTTTTATTTTTTGCATTTTGTTTTGAGCTGTGCAGATGCCTTATGGGCAGGACATCCATGTAGTTTGCAAATATTAATTTAGCCATAATAGTTTGCCATTTACAGTTTTCTAGAAACATTTAGGGTTCCAGAGACATGAGCATTTGTTTGAACTGTTAAGGTGAGAAAATTTTTTAAAGACACAAGAGACACCCACTCCGAGTTAAAAGTACATACTCAAAAGACCTTTAATGGAGGAGGATGAGCTAATTAAGGTTACTCCATTTTGGGGAGGAAAAAGATCTTTTTGCATGACTAATAGGAATCATACTAGGAAGCTACTTACAAAGAGAGCTTGGAGAATGACAGCTGTTATGCTCCTACCTTAGCACCAGAAACAATAGACTTGTGGACACATCACAAAACTATCTCAGCTTCTCTCATAACCTCTAACACTACTGATGAGATTTTTCTCTAAACTGGATGGTTGCCTGAATTCTGCTGACTGGCTTCCAGCAGGTCATATGGTTGTGATGGTTCATAATTTCCTAGTAAACTCATGGTCAAAAATACTGTCATGAAGCTCAGTCATACCACCCAGTACTGGAGATTAATAGAGCCCACTGTTAAACAGATTTTCAGAGAGTATCCCAGGTAAATTACACTGATAGTTGTGGAATAGACTCCACTTTCCTATCAAGCAAATTACTTGCATGGCAACCTTGTTTGCCCACATGACTGTGTATGTGGTCATAAACCCAGCAATCTAGCAATATCCCATCAGCCCATCATATAGTGAGGGTTTGTGAACCTGAAAAGATTTACATTTGCCTTCTCTATGTTTCACCAATACCAAAGTAAACGTCCCTTTCCCTTATCTATATAGTAGAGCAGATGTAATGGTCATGCCACGTACTTTGTCAATCATCACTTTTTATACTATTGCCTCTTTTGCATGCAGGTATTGTGCCATACCTTGGTGTCATGCAACATAATTCCGCATCACTGGATTGCTAGGGATGTGGGACTCCATACTGAGGGACTATTTATAACTCTGTAGAAACAGTGATATTCAGGATCTATAAGGCAGATTGGGCTCAGAAAGCATACTGAATAATAGAAGTTGCTTTCCCAATTGTGGAAAGCATTTTTGTAACTTAGAGCTAGCCACTGCCATATTTCCATGTTGTTCACTGACGTAAATCTACAAATCCCTCATGTTCAAATATCAGCTTTTACCATTTCAGTTAACTTCAATTTACTTTTTCAAAATGCATTAAGCTGTTGCCCCTGTTCACAAAATTTTGAGTGTCTAAATTTTTAATGACATTCTGACCATACAATAAAATTAAACTTGACATTATTTTAAGATATTTTCCAGTCAATATCAACTGCTATCCATTCTGTTCTCAAATATTTTATCTATAATTCTTACCATGATTTGCCATTGTATATATCATTATATCAGCTTTGCTTTCAAAACTTTCTGCAACAAAAAACTTACAGACACTGACTGAGTGGTAACATTTTCATAATTAGAGACTGGTTCTTAACAGCAAAATAAGCAACAGAACCATTCTATCTTTTGTAATTCTTAGCACATGACAAAATGCATAGTTAGCAAATGTTGTATATAACCACAGCATGAAATTGTGCTCTTCATAAAAGAACATGGAATACTGAAATGTGTCATAGCAAAACAGCTATAATAAAAAGCACTAAAAATCATAACCTTCTAGAAAATTTTGGAAATAAAATAACAGTTTATCTAACACAAATAATCTTGCAAATCTTAAAATAGGATTCAAACGGGCTGTTTCATGGTAATCCATTCATCTGATAATCCAGGGGCACCTCACACTGAGATGTATTTCCACAATAACAGTGGGAGTCAACATTTAAAACATACAAAGTCATTAAACCTTCTCAGCATTTCTTAATATCAGAGTTTCTATATGTGACGGTATCATTTAGAATGGTATTGTGATGGGCTTGAGTTTAAGTCCCAGTTCAGAAAAGACTTATTTAGCATGCATTCCAGTTTGGTATCATATCTGTTTGCATCCAATCTGCTAATCATTCATGACTCTTAAACTCTCAACATAACAAAGCTGGACAAAGCCAAAAATAACAGCAGGACAAAAAAAAAAAAAAACATAGAAGATTGCTTGAATAAAAGGAGTTGCATTTGCTTGCATTATCTGAAGGATGTGAAGTCTGAAACTCAAATGTCTATCTTTATTTAGTGAATTCAGTGCTAAATGACTTGGCAGAAAAATTTTTTAAAAATGATCAGAAACAGACCAAAAATATAAGGTAAAATCTTAACATTCTGAGAAAATCTGGGCAGTTGAGAGGTATGTAACAAATGTCACTTCAGAAAATAGTCCATTTTTAGGGCACTGGACCTTTATTGTTTACAGACTTGAATAAATAAGGACCTTTGGACCATAGAAACCTCCCAGCGATCATTTGTGTGGAATCTACAACCACAAACCAGCAAAGGAAAATTGCAATTAAGCTGTTAATCTATATTCCCTTTCTTACACACTATGTTTGTGCTCCCCTCCCTCAGCTGAGTCTGCTGATCACAGAAACCTCCTGGGAATCATTTGTATGTGATCTGCAATGACAAACCAGCAACATACCTTGCATTGCAGCTATTAATCCAGGTCCCAACACTCCACCACATCGTTTCAGTTCACCCTAACCCCAATATTTGTCTTTCCCCCTCTACAAGGTTTAACTAAATCTCAAAAAAAAAAAATCACATTAAACTTTCAAATCATTGTTAGCAAACTGTCCAACTTTGGTGGCTGGCTGTCGGGAAAACTTATGGAATTCTAGCAGCCACTTGTATGTATTTTCTGTAACAGAAACACCTTACAACTTCCACTAATATACCAGCAATAAAAAGGCCTAAATACTTTCTTCCTTTGACTGAGTATGGCTTCACCATCCTTCCATTCAGGCTACGAGGCCCTTTCTAAACCAAACTATGCCATACTGTACTGTACAGTGAATTCAGAAAGTAACTCTTCATATACTTGATAAAGATTGCTGCCTGCACATGCCTCCAACATCACCCATAACTTAATTTTCTTCACTTAGTCCTCTTGCCAAGCTCTTCTCCTGAACTCAGCATATTGACTTTTGAATTTTTTTACAAGTCAGATAGCTTCTCTCCTCTGTCTCCCACATTTCCTTTCCTCATCCTAATATTAAAAAAAGCCTATTTTCCTTGCACCCACTTCCCTTTTAGAATTTAATTTCATATTCCCACTTATTACTCTTTGCCCCTTAATATACTAAGCATTTCTACCTCTTCTAGCATCTCCTTATATATTCCTGTTATTAACTTTTAAGTTGTTTATCTTTAGAGCACCCACATTTTATTATAGTTTTACTGATATACTTTTTATTTTTTTTCCATTCTTCCTGTTTATACAGTGAAATTGCACCATTTTTCTTTTACTGCAATAATTTCCAGACCGTGGCTGAAATGGGTCCATTATGGGCCATTTCCCTATCATAGACAACAAACATAAAAAAAAGTATTAAAAAAAACAAATCTTTGAGCCCATACTTATTAGGGAAAACAAGGTCAGGGTGGGTAGAGCCAAGTACAACAAATGTCCAATGAGTTCTTGAAGCAGATTTACAGTTGTAGCTAGCTTTTCTGCCATGTACATTTCCCCCAACTGGTTCCCCCTCCTCAACCTTAACTTCAGGCTTGTTGAACAAACAAGAAAGCTTCTCCCGAACGCTACTTCCGCAATCTGCTTGATGCACATGTAACTACACATTTCTACAGTTGCTAGCACACCTACAAATGGGAATGCTGGATCAGCTTTCCAATACGAAGTTTTGATATTCTCCCAGCTTTCACATCCTCATAAATACTTACCAGTTCTGCATTTGCACACCATCAACAACAACTGTAGATCATTCCCTTAATATTTTGCACCTGGGATAGCTGCACCTTTTACCTCACCCTAGCTATGATACTGACCAGGCTAACATGCCTGCCCAATCCAAGCTGTGGGGAGATTATTTGATATAAAGTAAGGCATTATCAATTTGGTCAAAGTCTTTAGTAAGTTCAGCAAAAGTGCATTCTTTATAAAATAAAACTGTTGTAATGCTGCTGAAAATGAAATTAGTGAACTTGTATGGGATATTGAGGGTGTCAAATCAATTTCTAAGGCCATGCTGTTCATAGGTTCATAGGTACATAGGTAGGTACTAGGCTATAGAACCGAGGGCCTACATAAGCATAGCCAACAAGGTTCCCTGGCTTACGCCACAGAAGAAAGTTATTTTCCTGTGCCACAGTCGAGCAGAGACATAGAACAGTGAACATGGAACAGTATCCCACACTGGCTGCTGAAAAAAGAGAGGGGAAACTTAAAGTAGTCAGGAAATAGCAGAAGATATGAAGCTAGATTTCTTGGAAGAGGAAAGAGAGTTGTTTCATTTTAGTACTAAAGAAAACAGGAAGTAATTAAGCAAAGGTTAAATATGTGCAGTAGCAAATGGCATCTACAGGTATCAGGCATTTTGAGAGAAGACGGGTGGAGAATAGAGAAAAAGCATGGGTGTTTAATGTTCACTATTTTCGATAAGATCTTTAAAAAGCTCTAAGAAGACTGCTTAGAAGAGAGACCTTAGTGTAAAAGAAGTAGTTTCTTTAGTATGTTAAACAAGGAATGGGGATGTAAAAAGAAATTCTTGCAATGGGAAGAAAAGTGTCTATTGATGACTGTGGCAAATCAATGGGATTCAACACTTGAATCACTATGATAGTGAAGGAATTAACATACATCCTCAAAAACTGTTTTAGTTTTCAATGATGTTTATTTATTCCTTCACTCTCATAGCGATTCAAATGTTGACTGCCACTGATGATTTTGGGCAGCACAGTGGTACAGTGGATAGTGTTGTCACCTCACAGCAAGAGGTTCCACAGTTCAATTCTCAGCTAGGGTGCTTTCTGTGCAGAGTCTGCAGGTCATTCATGTGGGTTTCCTCTGAGTGCTCTGGTTTCCTCCCCCATTCCAAGGGCATGAAGTAAGTGGATTAGGCACTCTAAATTGACCATAGGTGTGAATGTGTGGCATGGAAGAACTACTGTAGCAGTGCTAGCCATCCAGTAGTGTAAACCTTGTCTCTAGATGATTGTCACTGTTGAATTGCCCACCCAACCCCATGTGTTAAACTAGGAAAAGGGGTTATGGATGGAGGGATGGATGGATAGATTGAAGCTGTTTTAATTTCATTCTGGTATACTGATGAATTATAAGAAGAAATGTTAACTTCTTTCACTGTGAGGTGTTCTTAGCATATTTAACCACAATATCTACAAACCAGAATACTGTAATTAATACAGTCCTGACATACATAATTATTATTAGCTTCAATCACAATGCCAAGTGACAGCCCTGTCACCAAATAAACATTTAATTCCTGCATTTATTCCTTGACATCTATCAACTCCTTCCCTGCTGCAGATTAAATGATAAGGAGAATCTCTTTTAACTTTTACGCCACTGATTGAACGTATCAACTTCCATGATGGAAAAAGTAATACTTCAATAAATTATGGTGGACACTGCAAGAAGACGATGATTTAGGTCTTAGAGGAGGAGGATTGCCCTGTAATTGCAGCAGGGAATAAACTTATGGGACGTGGGGGTTGCTCTAATTTGACAGCAGGGAACATCCTCATTTTTGTATATATTCAATAGGAGAAAGTAGAATTTTTGTGGAAAATATTCTGTAGGACAGCTGTGCAGTATCATTTCAGGATTATTTCTGAGAATAGAGAATAATGTAGACTTGTTGCCATGTTTAGGTTTGGGCCTTGCTAGAGAGTGAACTGGCTGGAATAAATCAGGTTGCAAAGTGACTTGGAAATAGGTGCAAAGGGCCTTCCTAACTCGTTACATGTGATTGACACCTCCAGGCATTTTTTCAGTTACCTCCTACTGCCACCTTTAGCTGTCAAAAACTGGTTGTTTACATTTGCATATTGAATTCTAAACCATGGTACATACAAGCATTTAGAAGATTTTATCCTCGTGCATTCATCATGGCAAATAAAACTGTATTGATATTTTACCTCGTCATATACAGGTAAAGAAATATTGAATACTATTTGCATAGTGTTTATATGACTTGTAATAATTTTCATATTTCTCTTAATATATCAACATTCAGGTAACACAGACAGAATTGCTTAGCTTCACATGAAATTGCAGAGGTGTATGATGAAAATTGTGTTGGTAGTATGTTTGTTGCTTGAATGGTTACTGAGAGATTATAAGCTACTTATACAACATTACAAAATGAATATTTACTGTCTTTACTGTGTCTTATTAAATCCATTTTAATACATCAAATTCAATGAATGCAACTAATGTAAAGATTAATTAGAACAGAATAGTTTGCCGTTTACAGTTTTCTAGAAACATTTATGGTTCTGGAGATATGGGCATTTGTTTGAACTGTGACATGAGAACATTTTATAAAGACACAAATCACAACCACTAAGAGTTAAAAGTATACAGTCAAAAGAGCTCTAAAGGATAGGATGAGCTAATTAAGGTTACTCCACATTTGGGGGAATAAGAAATATTTTTGCATGACTAAGATGAATCATATTAGGAAGCTACTTACAAAGAGAGCTTGGAGAATGACAGATGTTATGCTCCCACCTTAGCACCAGAAAAAATAGACTTGTGGACACATCACAAAACTATCTCAGCTTCTCTCATAACCTCTAACACTACGGATGAGATTTTCCCCTAAACTGGATGGTTCCCTGAACTCTGACTGGCTTCCAGCAGGACATATGGTTGTGATGGTTCATAAGTTCCTGATAAACTTATGGTCAAGAAGACCTTAACAGAGACCACTGTTCAACAGATTTTCAGAGAGTATCCTAGGGGAATTACACTGCTAGTTGTGGAATAGACTCCATTTTCCTATTAAGCAAAGCACTCATATGGCAACCTTGTTTGCACACATGACTGTGTATGTGCTCATAAACCAAGCAATCCCATCAATATCTCCATCAGCCCAGCATATAGTGAGGGTTTGTAAACCTGTAAAGATTTACATTTGCCTTCTCTATGTTTCACCAATACAAACGTGGCATCTCTTTTCCTTATCTATATAGTAGCTCAGATGTAATGGCCATGCTGTTTACTTTGCCAGTCATCACTTTCAATACTATTGCCACTTTTGTATGCAGCTATTGTGCCAAACATAAGTGTCATGTAACATAACACTGGATCACTGGATTGCTAGGGATGTGGGACTCCATATTGAGAGCCTACTTATAACCCTGTAGAAACAGAAATATTCAGGATCTATAAGTCAGATTGGGCTCACAAAGCATACCGAATAATAAAAGTTGCTTTCCAAAGTATGGAAGGCATTTTTGTAATTTAGAGCTAGCCACTGCCATATTCCATGTTATTCACTGACGTAAATCTATAAATCCCTCATGTTCAAATATCAGCTTTTACAATTTCACTAAACTTTAAATTACATTTCACAATGCTTTAACCTGTAGCTCCTTTTCACAAAGTTTTGAGTGCCTATATTTTTAAACACATTCTGACCATACTATTAAATTAAACATGGCATTATTTTAAAATACCTTCCAGTCAATATCAACAATTATCCATTCTGCTCTCACATATTTTATATATAATTCTTACCATGATATGCCATTTTATATATCATTATATCAGCTTTGCTTTCAAAACTTTCTGCAACAAAAACTAAAAGAAACTGATTGAGCGATACGTTTTTTGTAATTAGGGACAGGTTCTTAACGGCAAAATAAGCAACTGAACAGTTCTATCTATTGCAATTCGTAGCACATGACAGAATGCATAGAAAGTCATTACACCTTCTTAGCATTTCTTAATATCAGAATTTCTGTATGTAATGGTATCACATTTTGAATGGTATTATGATGGGTTTGAGTTTAAGTCCCAATTTAGAAAATACTTTTATTTAGCATGCATTCCACTTTGGTATCATATTCTGTTTGCATACAATTCGCTTATCAGTTATAACTCTTGAACTCTCAACATAAGAAAGTTGGACAAAGCCAAAAATAACAAGGGGACAAAAGCCGCATAAGAAGGGTAAATTTTTAATATTGCTCTTAAAAACTTAAACAATTGCTTGAATAAAAGTTGCTGCATTTGCTTGCATTATCTGAAGGATGTGAAGTCTGAAACTCATATGACTATCTTTATTTAGTGAATTCAGTGCTAAATGACTTGGCAGAAAAAAATTTAAAAAAAAATTATCAGAATCAGACCAAAATTATGACGTAAAATCTGAACATTCTGACAAAATATTGGCAGTGGAGAGGCATGTAACCAATTTCACTTCAGAAAATAGTCCATTTTTAGGGCACTGCACCTTCATTGTGCCAAACATAAGTGTCATATGACATAACACTGGATCACTGGCTTGCTAGGGATGTGGGACTCCATATAGAGAGCCTACTTATAACCCTGTAGAAATAGAGATATTCAGGATCTATAAGTCCGATTGGGCTCAGAAAGCATACCGAATAATAAAAGTTGCTTTCCAAATCAATAAGGACCTTTGGACCATAGAATCTTCCCAGCGATCATTTGTACAGGATCTACAGCCACAAGCCAGCAAAGGAAATTACATTCAAGCTGTTAATCTATATTCCCTTTCAAACACACTCACTTTGTGCTCCCGTCCCTCAGCTGAGTCTGATGACCACAGAAACCTCCCAGCAATCATTTGTACGGGATCAACAATGACAAACCAGCAACAGACCTTGCAGTCCAGGTATTAATCCAGGTCCTAACTCTCCACCCCATCCTTTCAGTTCACCCTAACCACAATACTTACCTTTCCTCCTCTACAGGTTTTAACTCTAAATCCCCCAAAAATAATCACATTAACTTTCAAATCATCTTTAACAAATTGTCCAACTTCTGTGCTTAGCTTTGACATTTTAGCAGCAACTTGTACGTATGTTTCGTCTGAGAAACACCTTACATTTTCCTCTGATATACCAACAATAACCAGGCCTAAGAACATTCTTCCTTTGACTCAGCATGCATTCACCATCCTTACATCTGGGCTATGGGGCCCTTTCCAAACCAAACTATGCTGTATGTTAGTGTACAGTGAATTCAGAAAGTAAATCTTCATATATTTGATAAATATTGCCACCTGCACATGCCTCCAGCATCACCCATAACTTAAATTTCTCCACTCAGTCCTCTTGCCAAGCTCTTCTCCTGATCTCAGCATTTTGACCTTTGAACTGTTTTGCAAGTCAGATAGCTTCTCTCCTCTCTCTCTAACATTTCTTCCCCACATCCTAATATTAAAAAAAAACTTTCTTTCCTTGTACCCACTACCCTTTTATCATTTTATTTCATATTCCCAATTATTACTCTTTGCCCTTTAATATACTAAGCATTTCTACCACTTCTAGCATCTCATTGTATAGTTCAATTTATTAACTTTTAAATTGTTTATCTTAAAAGCACCTCAATTTTATTATACCTTTAGTGATATTCTTTTTGTTTCCATTCTTGTTGTTTATATAGTGAAACTGCACTATTTTCTTTTACTCCAGTAATTCCCAGATTGTGGCTGAAATGGGTCCATTATGGACCACATCCCTACCCCGGACAACAAACATAAAAAAATAATTAAAAAAAAAGTCTCTGAGTACATAGTCATTGGGGAAAACAAGGTCAGGAAGGGTAGAGCCAAATACAACAAAAGCCCTGTGAGTTCTTGAAGCAGACTGACAGTTGTAGCTAGCTTTCCTGCCCTGTACATTTCTACTAACTTGTCCCCCCGCCAACCTTAACTTCAGGCTTGTTGAACAAATGAGAAAGCTCTTCCAAATGCTACTCTAGCAATCTGCTTGCTACAAATGTGACTACACATTTCTACAGTTGCTAACACACACACAAATGGGAATGCAGGATCAGCATTTCATTATGAAGTTGTTACATTCTCCCAGCTTCCTCATCCTCATAATTAAGTACCAGTTCTGCATTTGCACACCATCAACACATGTAGATAATTAAACTAATATTTTGCACCTGGGGTTGCTGCCCCTTTCACCTTACCCTAGTTATAATAATGACAAGGCTAGCATGCCTGCCCAACCCAAGTTGTGCAAAGTTTATTTAAAAGTAAGGCATTATCAATTTGGTTAAAGTCTTTTGTAAGTCCAAAAAAAGTGCATTCTTTATAAGAAAGCTCTTGTAATGCTGCTGATAATTAAATTAGTGCATGCTTATTGTACATTGAGGGTGTCAAATCCATTGTTAAGGCCCTGCTGCTCATGACTCAGTATTGCATGTTGGCTTCTGAAAAATGAGAGGGGAAACTGAAAATGCTCAGGAAATAGCAGAAGGTATGGGCTAGATTTCTTCGAAGAAGAAAGACAGTTGCTTCATTTTAGTACTAAAGAAAACAGACAGAGATTAAATAAATGTTAAATATGTAGCAAATGTCATCAACAAGGATCAGGCAATTTGAGGGAAGAAAGGTAGAGAACACAGACAAAGTATGGGTGCTTATTGTTCACTTTTTTCAATAAGAGCTTAAACAAGGTCTAAGATGACTGCTTAGAAGACAAACTTGAGTGTGAAAGAAGTAGTTTCTTTAGTATTTTGAACAAGGAATGGGGATGTAAAAATAAGTTTTTACAATGGGAAGAGAAGTATCTGTTGAGGAGTGTGGCAAATCAGTGAGATTCAACAGCTGAATCAGTATGAGAGTGAAGGAATAAACAAACATCATTAAAAATTATTTTAGTTTTCAGCGATGCTTATTTATTCCTTCACTCTCATAATGATTCAAATGTTGAATCTCACTGAAGTTTTTGGGCATCACAGTGGTGCAGTAGATGGTGTTATCACCTCACATCAAGAGGTTCTGCAGTTCATTTCTCAGCTGAGGTGCTTTCTGTGCAGAGTCTGCCAGTCCTCCCTGTGTTCATGGGAGTTTCCTCTGCATGCTCAGTCCCCCCCCCCCACCCATGCAGAGACATGCAGTAAGTGGATTGGACACTCTGTTTTAATTTTTACCCAGATATCCTGATGAAGAAGTCTGCATTGTTGCAGATAAAAGCGCTAAACTTTGTTGTATTTTATCAATGTATTTGAGTTCTTCCATTAAAGTTTTTATTTAGTCTGAGCCGTGTTCTCATCGCTGCCTATTACGAACATAGCGGACGGTGGGTTACCGTCAATTTTTTTCAACAGATGGGAGACTTAAAGAAGGAGAGAACCAGAGTGAATTCTTACTACAGCAGAACAACTGGTTAATTAACAAAATATATGACTTAGAGAACAGGGAAAGGAGAACTAAGATAAGAATCTTTGGTCTTCCAGAAAAAATCAAAGGTGAGGACATCATGTTATTTTTAAATTCCTGGCTACCTGAAGTATTAGCCCTTAAAGAAGGTTTTTCCTATGGAATAGAAGGGGCACACAGACCCACAGGAAAAGCAATATCCTCCTCACATAAAGCACCTCCAAGATCTATTGTAGTAAAATTTCTATCATGCCTGGATAAAAAACTCATACTTAAAACAGCCTGGAGGAAAAGTCCCTTGACATATAAGCAAAATCCTATAAGATTTGACAATGACTACTCTACAAGAGTGTTAGAACTCAGAAACAATTCCTGGCCGCTCAAAAACTGCTTAAACAGAATAAAACAAAAGCAAAACTTGTCTATCCAGCAAAAGTCAGAATTTTCCACTAGAGGACACAAGGACTTTCAATAACTTAAAGGAAGCATCTTCCTTCATAAAAAATAACAATATAATTACAATCCCATAAGAAATGGACTGGTCAGCTTCCACCACCTTGAAAACGTCTACTGAAAAAATATCTGGACTGATATGAGGAAGGAAAAACTAAGAACAGAACTTAAAAACACAGAGACCATCAAATATTTCAAAGATTCAGCCAGAATATGATCATATTCAAGCATCAAAAAGCATGTACATTTAACTTTCTTTTCCTTTGTTTATTTCATTCTACAAACTTCTTTCACTTGTCTACACGTGATTATTTATCATAAAATTTCTTTGCTGTTGTTAAATGAAAAGAGATTATACTCTTGTAAGTGTAATGTAATTTAAAATAATATCAAATACGTGACAAACAGTCTACAGGAATTAATATCTACTACAATACATATTGTATCAAAATATGCATGTGTTATTTGTAGAAGCTTGCATTTCTTACCAACTCTGGATATTGTAATATGTCTGTTTTGAGAAAGGTAGATTGTTGAAGAAAAAGCCTCTTTAAATATGTGTCTAAGAGTAATGACTTATCTTAAAGGTTTTCATTTAGAGAACATTAACGGCTTCTTTGTTTAAAAAAAAAATGGACATTGACAATTTTTTTGACTGTGAATAAGTGCGAGCACATGTAAACGTTTCCTCACTTCACAGTCAAAAATACACCTCTCATTAACTTTTACACAAGTAATCAAATACAGAACAAAAAGTTATTCTCAACTAGCCGCACTGTTTTGATTTCCCCTGGCATTTCTAAAGCTATTGAAGCACACTATAATTTTGTTCTCCTTCTTTTTTTCAGCTTTTTCCCAGTTTACAAGCTGCAAAAAAATGAAGAGACAAGATGGAAATACTTTTATAAGTAAGAGAAATGCATTGCTTAATAGTCTGAATGCAGACTAGTTGCCAGTCTCCTATGAATGATTCTGGTATATGTCATACATATGTTATTAACTAAGAACATAATAAATGTTCAGACAATGCATGCTCGAAAATCTGATGTTGTAATAATATCTCATTAGCAAGGCATACAGCCCAAATGGTAAAACAGGTATAGATGAATGATTTGCAGTGATATCAGTACCATTCTGATAATTATAATTACTGTAAAATAATGCAGTTTTTTAAGCTGTTAATCTATACACTGAAGTAATAACTCAAGGCAATGGCATTAGTATTACAAATGGCTTAATAATATGAGTACAGGATGAGTAAAAACTTTCCAATGAATAATAATTGTGATGATATCACTTTAGGGGAAAAAAAATATATATTTGAATGTGCACAATTAATTGAAAGCTGTATTCATAAAACATGGTTTATTATTGCACTATAAATAGAATTCTAATTGACGCTGCATAGCATTATAAACAAAAACAATTGAAATATTTTATTATACTTGTAAACAAATGGCATTACTTTATAATAGGATCGATGTTGTTTTTATGCACAATGTATATTGAGCTGTAGATTGCGAATGTCACTGTCAATCTATAACTAATTATCTCTTTCCTTAATATTACTTTATATTTCTCAACTATAGTAAAGTCTATTGTTTGTATAAGAACTCATTAGTAGAGAAAATGATTACTAGACAAATTCATACAGTTGTTATACTATTGAACAACATATTATTTACTAATTATACAATTATAGTTATTAGATGATATGGAAATGTTAGTTTTTCACAGAACAGAATATTCTTAAGAAATGATTTGCATTGTCTAAGGTCTAAGGTAAATTACAAAGATTGCAATAGTTATAAAGAGTTAAAAATCACTTTTGAGAAGTTGCAAACAAAATTCTATACTATGTTTCAATTAATACTAGATACTTTAGTTTTTTCTAATCTATTAAACACTGACATTTTATATAGAATCAGCATATCTCCAAAGATTCTAAAATGGACCTTGTAGAAGGGCAAATTCTTTTTATACTTGGTAGATATGAGAGATAATCTGATAGAATATTTCTTGTCTATCAGATTAGAAGTGTATAGCACTTCATGTTTGTGAATGTGTTTTTTAAAATGTTTGATTATTTGGTAAAATGCATTCCTTTTTAAATAATTTCTTTTTTCTTTTCTTTATTGGCCTAAACTTAGCTCTAATTTATGTTTTTTAATAGAACAAATAGTCACTCTACACTACCTCTGTGATATAAAATAGCAAAGAACATAAATCTAATCAGAAACACTTCATAAACACAAATTAATAAAAGGACTTAACCTTACTTTCTCTAAATACTAATGGTTTAAATAACCCAAGGAAAAGATCAAATCTATTAAGATAGCTACAATTAAATAAAATGCAAGTGGTATTTGTCCAAGTATCTCACTTTAAATCAAATGATAAATGCATATGGAACCCTAATAAATATCTAAACTTATCTCATTCTTCATACAAGAAAAAGGCCAGAGGAGTATTAATTCTTTCGAGAAAAAAATGTTATCAATCCTCAAATAATGTATTACTACGAGGACAAAGAAGGACTTATAGCAATTGTAATATTGAAATTCAACAACAGCATCGGGACATTGGTAAATATATATTGGTTTCCTGGCATAGGGACAGGGACAGTTAAAAAGCATGTAGAGCTTATCACCAAAGTATATAAGGGCAATCTGATAATAGGAGGAGATTTTAACTGTATTCTAGATAATTCAGAGACCACTAACAAAAGGAGTTTTTACCTTAATTACATTGAGAAAGCTCTTGAAAATAGAATGAAAGTATAAACTTAATTGATTGATAAAGATATAAAGAAGATAACTCATTATTATTTTCTCACCAAGATCATAGATTTGGAACCCAAACAAGGATAGATAAAAATCTACATATCTCAGGAATTAAGTCAGAAAATAATCAACTTCTCCATAATTCTATGCCCCTTTTCAGATCACAACTCATTAATTCTTAAACTACAAGCAGACCATAAGAGATTAACTTATTCAACAAGAATGCTGACTTATATTACAAAAATAAAACAATTCAAAGCTTGGTTAGACTCAGAAATAAAACTTTTCTTAGAAACAAATTACACTGAACAAGCAAGTATAGTGATCTTATGGGACTCTTTGAAGGCGTACTTATATGGGAAAGCCCTTACATGGTACAAAAATAAAAAAAAAGAATGGGAATCAGAACTACATAATATACAAAAGCAAATAATAGAAATCAATAACAATGACTCAAGAAACTTGTCCACCAATTAAAAAGCAATTGAGGAACTAAATAAAAAGTTTCAATGAAATTTTAACACATAAAACTAACCTAGCAAAAGAAAAATAAAACTTAATTCATACTCTATCTCACCCAAACACGTATAATCTAGCAATGAGTATTAAAAGACAAACCCTTGAAAATAATATCACAAATATTATTCATGAAGGGAAAAAAAGCAAAAAAGTATCAGATATTAGTAATAATATTGATGCTTTCAAATATCACTATACTGAACACTATAGAGATGATAAATCCCATCTCAACTTCTTAGATTGAGATCTAAATTTTCCCAAACTAAAAACAATACCAGAAAAATTAAAAAAAAGGTTTAAATAAACAAATTTTCATAAAGAAATTATTGAAAAAATAAGGAAAGTAAAAGCAATAAAGCTCCAGGAATTGATGGAATAATTGAATTATATAAAATATTACCAACATCAGCAATATCCATCTTTCATAAACCCTCTCCTCCTACCACCCAACACTACAACCTGTGAGAGATGCACTTATATAGCCAAACTGGAAGCAAAGCTCTCGTCACCCAAGACTGGACTAGACAGTCAAGAGGAGAAGGTAAACACTTGCACCACACCACACTCATCACATAGTCCCTCAAAACCTACACCACCAAAACACATACACAGAAACACAAAACACACACCTACATTTGCGGAGGCTCTCAATAAAAACCTGCAAAAAGCATCAGGGACATCCAAAGCATAAATGCAAGCAAACTCCACCCCCCAACACAACCCAAATGACACATAGCCCACAAACTTAGTGTGCCACTCAACCACAGCCCATAAGGCATAACAGTGTGCCCAACACTCTAGTCATAGGTGACTCTATAGTCAGGCACACTGATGCTCCACTCACTAGACTAAACAAGGAGAAAGTTACTGTCAGCTGCCTGTCAGGTGCCAGGATCCGTCACATAATGCATGCACTCAGGTCACTCCACAATATGTACAAATATGACACTGTCATTGTCCATGTTGGTGTGAATGAACTGAGACATACCTCCCTGGACTACATGAAAAGAGACATGGAGGAGCTCTCTGATCTTGTATCCCAGGCAGGTATGACCCTAACCCTGAGTAGCATCCTGCCATCACCCAGAATTATACCACAGTACAAGGACAAAATGATTGATTTCAACAAATGGCTAAGCTTCTGGTGTCATTCTAAGGGGATCCAGTATTTGTCTGCCTGGGATGACATGATCAACAGACCACGATGCTTTGCCAGAGATGGCCTGCACCTATTGCCCATAAGGATTCTGGATACTGGCTAAGGCTCTTGCCACCCCTATAGTGCCTTTTTTAGACAAGGTTCAAATGACAAAGTCACCACTGTAACAGGTACAAGCAAGCAAAATCTGAGGGTAATGCTTCTCAATGCTAGAAGTCTAAACCTCAAAATGCACTCACTCGAGGCACTCCTTAAAATGGAGAACATTGACATCTGTGCAGTGACAGCGACCTGGTTCAAAGCTCCAGAGAGCAACCCTGCATTACCAGGCTACAATTCATACCACACCTTTCGGCCACCTATCCCAGAATGAAGCACTAAAGGTGGAGGCGTGTCCATATGCATTAAGGATATCCACACCTCCTGGCTAGTTGCACAGCATAATCCATCCGAGATTATCCAATTGCAACTAACTCTGGGCAAGACCGCAATCCAAATAGTAGCTTGCTACAGACCCCCCCACCATGCCCCAGGATTCCCACTCATCATTTCTTGATACACTGGAAAGTATTAGGGTACAAACTAACACCCTAATAATGGGCGATTTCAACTACATCACCATTAACTGGGAAAACTACTCATGTACCAAATCTTTTGCTCAACGTTTTCTAGAATTCATAAATTCCAATGCTTTGGATCAACTTATTCACACCCCCACCAGGGGCATCAATATCCTAGACCTGGTCATTACCAACATGGAAAACCAGTGATCCACACCAGAGGTCAATTCCTTGTTGGTCAGATCCCAACCACAAGCTAATCAGCCTAGACATCTACATCCCACCCCCAATTAGGGAAACCATCGTAAAAAACTTCTCCAAAGCCAACTTCACACTACTTCACAACACCCACGCAGATGGACAATAGAGGTATGACTGCTGAATCCTACACAACTGCACTTTATAAGCACTTACACGAGTGCATGGATCATGCTATCCCTAATAGAACCAAGATGTTATGCTCCAAAAAAAGGAAGACAATCTGGTGGTCCTCGGCCATAAACAAACTCTACAACAGAAGAAAGAAACTGTTGCAAAAAAGAGTAAAATCCCATGACTGGAGGAACTCCCTGGTCAACCTCAGTAAGAAGCTGAGATCTCCCATAAAATCCTCCAAAACTAGTTACGAAAACAAAATTGCCACTGACTCTAAAGACAACCACAAAGCATTCTATAGCTATGTCAAGAATCTAAATGGGAACACTCAGATCTGTTCTGAGTTACAGCACAATGGTGCTAAATATACAGAACCAACTGATATTGCCAGCATCCTAGCAGTTAGGTTCAGTGATAACTTTACTACCTCTCACCCCCTAGAGGGCCCATCTCTATACCAGAAGAATGCAAAGTTCCTATAATCACGACTGCACAGGTAAAAAACACACTCTCCAAAGCCAAGAACACAGCATCCATGGGACCTGACAATATCCCAGGCTGCGTTCTACATGAACTACAGAATGAACTGGCACCCTACCTAAGTACCATGTTCAATCATAGCCTCACCTCAGGCTTTGTACCCAGTGAATGGTCACCACAACGGTTATCCCACTCCACAAAGGAGAAGCCACGACGGACCCCTGGAACTACCGCCCCATTAGCCTGATGAGCCTGGTCTGCAAGGCCATGGAACGTATCATTGTGGAACTCATAAACAAAGAAATTGGTAATCTCCAAACTCTGGACCCTACCCAGTTTGGATTTGTAAAAGACAGATCATGTCTCCTAAACCGGATTGACTTCTTTGAAGCAGTCACCAAAGCCATAGATGAGGGTAAAATGGTCCACACAGCTTATCTAGATCTCGCCAAGGCTTTCGACACCATCCCCCACTCCGGAATTATAGATAAGCTCACTAAACTAGGTATAAATCCCTATGTCACAAGATGGGTTGCCAACTGGCTCACAGACAGAACCCACACTGTGAAAGTAGTGGATTCCAAATCCCACTTCAGACTAGTGGCAAGTGGAGTACCACAGGGTTCAGTCCTGGGTCCTCTCCTGTTTCGTTATCTACTTCTCTGAAGTGCAGGCTAACACAGAAGGTCTTTGGCTAACAATGTCTGCAGATGACTGCAAACTAGGAGCCATAGTCAAAACTCCTAACGATGTGGACAAACTACAAAAGGGCCTCACTGAGACAGATACCTGGTGTCAAAGCCATGGCCTGAAGCTCAATGCCAAAAAGTGTATTGTCATCCCCTTTGGTAAAAACTCTGTACCCATGATCTACCACATAGCTGGTAGTCTACTTAATGCCGAAAATGTGATGAGACCTTGGGACACAGGTGGACAGTACTCTCTCCTTTGATAATCACATCACCACAGTGGTCAGGAAATCCTTCTACGTGGCTCATCTCATCACAAAAGGATTCTCATCCAGAAAAAAAGAGGTCATTGTTCCCCTCTACTCATCACTCATTAGACCCATTATAGAGTACAATGTCCCTTTTGTTATGTACCTCACAAGACATCTACAACAACTGGAAAGACCACAGAAATACTTCACAAAGAGGATTACTGGCCTCAAACAGATGTCCTACGCAGACCGTCTCAAAAAACTACTGCTTTACTCCATCGCATATCGCCTACTCAGGGTCAATCTCTGCCTAACATACAAAGCTATGTCAAACCCAGAGCTGTTGGACATGCTCCACTTAAAGAAATCCCACTCCATCCAAGCTACATGCTCTAGGGACCTAAACCTTGTCACCACAATAAACAGGACATGCTGGAGGGATAGATTCCTGTCCCAGAGACTTCCCATACTCTGGAACAGACTAACTATCTATGTCAAACAAAGCTCCTCCTCAGAAAAATCTTGATGATTGGATGGGAAATGGGAAATTCACCCCAGGGATCACTTCTGTGGCTCTGCTCGACAGGGGCACAGGAAAATAATTTTCTTGGGTGGCGAAAGCCAGGGTACATTTTTTGGCTAGGCTTATATAGGCCCTAGGGCCAATAGCCTAGTACCTACCTATAAACCTATGTTTAAGAGAAACGCCTTAGAGATGAGCTCAAATATAAGAAAGTGCTTCCTAACCTCACCAGTGATGAATTTAACATCCTAGAATCTTACAAAACAAACAAGAACCTTAGAATTAAGAAGCCAGATAAAGGCGGTGAGGTAGTTCTCATGGACCAAATAGATTATGAAGTTAAAATGTTCAAAATGTTGAATGATGAAAACACATATGAAAGAGTGTCTTTGAATGAGTTTAACATTGCAAAAAGGAAAGTATCAATATGTCTGAATGATTTACTTCTTGAGGGGCTTATTGACTTGGAAACTTACAACTATTTGTATGTTGAGAAACCAAAAATTCCGTCTATTTTTGGTATTCCTAATGTCCATAAGAATCATTTAGATCCACCACTTAGACCTATTGTGACACCTTTACAGCTGGAGGAACTAGAGTTAGCCTGGCAGATTAGACTAAATGCATATAATTTCCCAGGCTTGAAAGAAACATGTTCCCTTAGTAGTATTTTAAAACTGAAGAGTTTAACGAGATGATGTGGAACTGTTATTGCATCAGTTTGGCTGCAATTTTGACTATATGCACATTTATAGAGACAGTTACATGTCAGTTTTATTTTTATTTTTACTTATATATTCTTTTTTTTTCATTTATGATTATAAGCTGTTTTTAGCATATAGGAGTATGACTCTTTTTTATGGTAGAGTACTTAGATATTTAATGTGTCTTTAAGAAAGTGGTAAAGTAGGTTTGATGTAACTGGATTGGTTAATTAGGTACATCTGAGCATATTTATATGTGTTTTGAATGTTAACATTACTTTCTGAAGAAGTTTGCACATCGTGCAAACGAAAAGCGCTTATATTAAATTCTAGTAAAAGGTTTCTTTTGTCTTGTTACTTTGACAAACTGTTGTGACTGGTTTTCATTTTGTTTCATAGTTTATTGTGCTTCTTTTTTGGTTACTAATATCCCAGATGAATTACACTGCTATTTGTGAAATAGACTCCAAATACATATTAAGAAAAGTATTTGTATGGCAACCTTAATTTTCCAGATGACTGGGTATGTAGTCATAAACCTAGCAATCCAGCAATATCCCATCAGTCCAACATATAGTAAGGGTTTGAAAATGTGGAAAGATTTACATCTGCCTTCTCTGTGTTTCTCCAAAACCAAAGTAAGCATCTATTTTCCTTATCTGTATAGTAGTTCAGATATAATGACCATGCCCTGATGTTAATCATCACTTTCAGTACTATTGCCTCTTTTGCATTGAGGTACTGTACCGTACCTGGGTGTTATGCAACATAACACTGGTTCACTGGATTGCTAGGGATGTTGGACTCCATATTGAAGGCCTATTTGTAGCCCCATTGAAATAGTCATCTTTCAGGATCTATAATTCAGACTGAGTTCAGAAATCATTGTGAATAATCAAAGTTGCTTTGCCAAGTGTGGAAGGCATGAGAGTTAGCCACTGCCATACCCCACATTATTCATTGACGTTAATCTATAAATCCCTCATGTTCAGATATCAGTTTTTACCATTTCACTAAACTTCAATTTACTTTTTTACAATGCTTTACGCTTTAGCCCCTCTTCACAAAATTTTTAGTGCCTATGTTTTTTAATGACATTCTGACCATATGATTAGATTAATCTTGACATTATTTGAAAATACCTTCCAGTCAATATCAACCATTATCCATTCTGTTTTCATATATTTTATGTATAATTCTTATCACCATATTCCATTTTACATATCATTATATCATCTTTGCTTTCAAAACTTTCTGCAATAAAAACTAATAGAAACTGATTGAGCAATAACTTTTTTGAAATTAGAGCCTGGTTCTTAATGACAAAATAAGCAACAGAACAATTTTACATGCTCTAATTCTTAGCACATGACAGAATGCATAGTTAAAAAATGTTGTATATAACCTCAGCATGGAATGATGCTCTTCACAAAAGAACATGGAAAGTGAAATATGTTATAGCAAAACTGCTATAATAAAAAGCAGTAAAAGTCATAACCTTCTAGAAACTGTTGGAAATAAAAGAGCAGTTTACCTATCGCAGATAATCTTGCAAAACTTAAAATGGGATTCAAACAGGATATTGCTTGTAAATTCATTCTCAGATATTCCAGGAGCACCTCACACTAAGCTGTAGTTCTAAGATAACAATGGGAGCCAACATTTAAAACATGCAAAGTCATTACACCTTCCCAGTATTTCTTAATGTCAGAATTTCTGTATGTAATGGTATCACATTTGGAAAGGTATTATGATGGACATGAGTTTAAATCCCCATTCAGAAAAGACTTTCATTTAGTATGCATTTCAGTTTGGTGTCATATGCTGTTTTCATCCAATCTGCTAATCAGTCATAACTCTCAACCTCTCAGCATAACCTATGAACCTATGAACCTATAAGAAAGCTGGACAAATCCAAAATCAAACATAGGACAAACACCCCAAAATAAGGGTACATTTTAAATATTGATTTTAAAACCTTAGAAGATTGCTTGAATAAGAAGTGTTGTATTTGCTTGCATTATCTGAAGAATGTGAAGTCTGAAACTAAAATTTCTATCTTTATTTAGTGGATTCAATCCTAGATGACTTGCAGAAAAAAAAAAATATCTGAAACAGACCAAAAATATAAGGCACAAATCTGGACATTCTGAGAAAATCTAGGCAGTTGAAAGGCATGTAACCAATGTTACTTCAGAAAATGGCCCATTTTTAGGGCACTGGACCTTCATGTTGATGAATAAGGACCTCTGGACTACAGAATACTCCAAGTGATCATTCATATAGGCTCTACAACCACAAAATAGCAACGGACCTTGCATTCCGGCTATAAATCTACATTCCCTTTCATAACACTCTACATTTGTGCTCCCCTCCCTCACTCTGACTCTTCTGACCACAGAAACCTCCCAGAGATAATTTGTATGAGATCTAGAACCACACAACAGCAAAGGACCTTGCATTCCAGCTATTACACTCCATTCACTTTCATTACACTCTACTTTTGTGCTCTCCTCCCTCTGCTGAGTCTGCTGACCACAGATACTTCCCATTGATCATTCATATGGGATCTATAGCCACAAAGCAGCAAAGGACCTTGCATCCCAGCTTTTAATATAGTTTTTTTTCACTATGGAAACTCTGTCACCACCATACTTATTTTGCTGTATCTTTTTGTTAACTGGGAATTGGTGTGCACAAACCCAGGGATGATAACTACTTGAGTTCCCCACATGCTTCCCTGCAACAATTCTGCAGTCCTCCTTTAAATGTATAACTTTCAGACTTATTTTTGGTAGGCATGTTAGTTTGTTCATCAAAAAAAAAACTCCCTTACAAACTGCCATCCAACTAATTCACCTAGCTCTCCTGGCTCAGTTAAAACCTGGCTGTTTCAGTTATATTCTCCATATATTTGATAGCAATGCAGGGGATTTACTAGAAAGTATTTGTAACTGAGAGCTCCTGTGTGTCAGAGAATTCAGCCACTTACCTCCTGTTCTATCCTATAAAATAGTTTTTAGTCTTCACTGAGACTTGATTCTCTTTCAAGTCTAAGAAACAGTTAATGCACTCCGGACTGTCAGACTAGCCCCTGCTTCTCCCATACGTAACATCCAGATGGAGTTTATTTAATGTACAAAACTATGGGAATCATTTTAAAAATTCTCAGGCATACAACAGACTCTACCATTGTCCCTCAGTGTTGTGTGTTCACCATGGAAGTCTAGTCTCATTTTATACATGTGTGTAGTGCTTAGATAATATTACTTTCTCAGCTTAAACATTTTTTTAAAGCTATTAGATTAATTGCTTTAAGTTTTTTTTTTATTTAATGAACTGAAGTCTGACTTTGTTTACTGAGTTTACTTTCATCCCCTTGCCTGGAGACTCACGAATACCCGCACTGCTGCCTGAATACTGCTGTTTCTAGCAATATAAAGTGTTACTGTCTCAGGAAATAGTGTTATATGAGCCTAATAGAAAGTGCTTGCATCCTAATTTAAAAGTGTTTACAGCATTGTTTAAAGTGCTGACTGTATACTGCTGTTTCTAAAAATGTAAACTGCTACTGTCTCAGGAAAGAGTTTTATAAGTGAGTTACTTTTCTGCTTCATATTCTGCAAAATGTTATAGCATCAGTTTCTTTACTAGTCTGAGAATTTGCAAAGAATGTTAAGCCCTGATATCTAACTCGACTGATTAGTCTATAAATAGGCCAGCATAGATCAATTTAATCGTATGGTCCGAATGTCATTAAAAAATATAGGCACTCAAAATTTTGTGAACGGGCTACAGCTCAAAAAATTTGTGAAAAAGTAAATTGAAGTTTAGTGAACTGGTAAAAGCTGATATTTGAACATGAGAGATTTATAGATTTACTTCAGTGAATAACATGGAATAGGGCAGTCGCTTGCTCTAAGTTTCCAAAATGCCTTCCACACTTGGGAAAGCAACTTTGATTATTCAGTATGCTTTCTGAGCCTAATCTGACTTATAGATCCTGAATATCAGTGTTTCTATGGGGCTATAAATAGGCCCTCGGTCAGCAGAATTCAGGCAACCATTCAGTTCAGGGAAAAAATCTCATCAGTAGTGCTAGAGGTTTTGAGAGAGGAGAGATAGTTTTGTGATGTGTCTACAAGTCTATAGTTTCTGGTGCTAAGGTGGGAGCATAACATCTGTCATTCTCCAAGGTCTTTATTAAGCAGCTTCCTGGTATGACTTCTCTTAGGTAAAAATAATTGTTTCCCACCCAGGTGTGGAGTAACCTTAATTAGCTCACCCCCCCGAGTACAGCTGGTTTCAGTATGTACTTTTGACTCAGTGGGTGTGGCCTGTAGCTTTAAAAAATGTTCTCACCTTACAGTTCAAACAAATGCTCATATCTCTAGAACCATAAATGATTTTAGAAAACTGTAAATGGCAAGCTATTCAGGCTAATGTAATCTTTTCATTAGTTACATTCAGTTCAATGCATTAAATGGATTTTATAAGCTAAAACAGTAAGTATTAATTTTGTAATGTTGTATAAGTAGCTTATGATATCTCTGTAACCATTCAAGCAACAGACATATTACCAGCAGCCTTTTCTTCATACTGCTCTGAGCTTTCATGTGAAACTAAGCAATTCTGTATGTGCTACCTGAATGTTGATATATTTAGAGAAATATGGAAATTATTACAATACAAATAAATAGTATACAAATACTATCCAATATCTCTTTAGCTGCATTAGACAGAGGTCAAATATCAATGCAGTCATGTTTGCCATCATGATTGCCAGAGGATAAAATCTTCTGATACCTTATATGTAGCATGGTTTAGAATTCACAATGTAAATATGGACAAGCAATTGTTAACACCCAAAGGCATCAGTAGGAGGTAATTGCAAAATTGCCTGGAGGTGTCAATCAGCTGTAACGAGTTAGTATGGCCCATTGCACCCAGTCCCAAGTCACTTTGCAACCTGATTTATCACAGGCATTTCAGTCTTCAGCTGGACCCAACCCTAAACTTGGCAACAGGTCTACATTATTCTCTATTCTCATAAATAATCTTGAAAATGATACAGCACAGCTGTCATTTAGATCATTTTCTGTAAGAATTCTACTTTCTCCTATTGAATGTTTACAAAGATGAGGTTGTTCCCTACTGTCAAATTACAGCAACCCCTCACCACCATCACCCATAAATGTATTCCCTGCTGCAATTACAGGGCAATCTTCCTCCTCTAATAACTAAATTGACATCTTATTGCAGGGTCCAGCATACTTTATTGGATTATTACTTTTTCAATCATGGAAGTTGATGCTACATATAAACTCCCTTATAAACTGTAGCCAACTAATTTGCACAGCTTACATGGCTCAGTTAAAACCTGGGTGTGTCAGTTATATATAGTGCAGGGGATTTCCTTGAACTAATTTGTAACTGAGAGCGCCTATGTGTGAGAGAATGCATCCACTTATCTCCTGTCCCATCCTTTAAAAATTGTTTTTATTGCTCACTGTGACATTATTCTACCTGCTCTGCCTGCCCTCGCTCCACTTGGGCTATCTCCAGAATCCTACCCTACCCCCAAATTCCACCCACCCCTGCTAACTCTACATTTATACCCCTTGACTTCTCCTACACAACAAACCAATTCATCCATTGCCAATAATTAAAATCACATACTTAGACACCCACTGAATACTCACATCTACCTATTAACTTATACTTCCACCTCCACCACTACAGCCATGTGCACTAACTACACCCCACCTTAAATAACTCCTTTCCTCATCTTTCTGTTCCCTTAATTTCTAACTTCCACACTCATATTCACATATTTAATAGCACTCAACCAACATCATGCCTTAAGTTTTACCTTATATTTTCCTGTACATCTCATGCACACTACTACTTCTCACAATAACAACCTCAACTTCTCTAAACACAGTCTCTGCTACTCCCTACAAAGGCTCTCCTACACTATCCACCCTCAATCCCCCTTTCTCATATAGCTACTCTATTATATCTCAGAGTGTCTATGCCATAACCCCTCTTCTATTCCATAAACACCATATACTCTAAATTAAAAACATACCTACCCCACTAAATGTTATTCTTACAAAATAAATGCACCACTTCCAACTCACCACTTCACGCCAATTTCTCAAAAGTATTCCTCAGTGATGATATTCACTCCAATAAAGCTCCCATCTTTGCCTCCACTGCTTCATTTTACCCTAACCACAATACTTACCTTTCCCCCACTACAGCTTTTAACTCTAAATCCCTAAAAATAATCACATTAAACTTTCAAAGCATCTGTAAAAAAAATCTCCATCTTCCATGCCTGGCTGTCACAGAACATTCCTGACATTCTATCAGCCACAGAATTGTGGCTTAAACCTACATTAAAAGATATAGAAATTCTCTATTCAACTTATAACCTTATTAGAGCAGACAGAAGCCACAAAAAAGCTGGAGGATTAGCCCTCTTCTATTGATACTCACTCAGTATTACTCCTCATTCTATTCCCATCCCTCAGTTCCATAATGCAGAAATCCTTATCACATGCCTAAATATCAGCAACTACATGCCTTATAGTACTATATATATATATATATATATATATATATATATATATATATATATATATATATATATATATATATATATATATATATATATATATATATATATATATATATATATCACCAGGCCCAAGCATCCCTAACATTGAAGACATACTATCTTAAATATCAAATACCATACAAACAAAACTATCATACTAGGAGACGTCAACATCAACTGGTAGAACCTCACTTGTAATTTTCCTATCTCTAGCATAAACCTTCTTAACTTCACTCAGCTAATCACCACACCCTCTAGATTCTCCATCAAAAGCATTCAGTGCTCCATACTTGACTGGATTTTAGTCTCTGACCCCACCAAATTCTCAGATGCTGGGACTCTCCCTGGACTTTGAGTGACCACCTCCCTGTTTATACCTTTATAACAAACACCTTCCTAAAGACCATCTCTATAAAACTATACAGAATATCTCTAACATTCACCAGCAATCACTCATTAATGCTTTTTTTCTGCCTTTCCTGTAACTAGTCTAGTCCAGATACAGACTTTCTGTATCCAGGACTGTTTGTAAGCTTTTGAGTGGTGCCAGAGTCTGCTCTTCAATTTTTCCCTTAGATCTACTAGTTCTCTCCTCTCCTGCACTTATACTAGCTTATTAGTCTAGCATTTTACCAGACTTCTTGTAGCAATTATTCTAGCACACAAAAGTGCTAGCAGCACTAAACATTCTACAAGGAAACAGATCCAGTACTTATTATCAATGCCCACCCCTCCAGGCATGTCTAAAGGTCAGTTCCCTGTGCTTTCTCCTATTAAGCTGGTGAACTTGGGCCTCCTGAGACAATGTAGCAACTGCCTCACATACACCGACAACCCTCTCCTCTTACCTTTCAACACTCAGTCTTGCGAGAGATGCACTTAAATATCCAGCCAAGACCAGAGTAGCTGGTCAAAAGGAAAAGGTCAACACTTGCACCACACCACATGGAACACATAGCCCTCCAGAACACACACCAGCAATGCCTTCACATAAAAACACAAACCACATACCCACCATTGTGGAGGCTCTCAATAAAAATCTACCCAAGCAGCAGAGACCTCCAAGGTAGAAACACACTTGACCACCACAACGCAACACAAATCACAAGATACATAACTCTCCTAAACAGTGTGCCATTCATCCAAAGCGCCTAAGGCAAAACACCATGCCCAACACACTAGTTATAGGTGACTCAATAGTTTAGCACACTGATGTCCCACTCACTAGGTTTAATAAGGAGAAAGTAACAGTCAGGTGTCAGGATCTGCCACATTACACACACACTCAAATCCCTCAACAACAGACTCAAATATGACTCTGTCATTGTACATGTAGGTGTGAATGACCTGAGATGTACCTCCCTGGACTACATGAAAAGAAACATGGAGGAGTTCTCGGATTATGCAGCCCAGGTGGGTATGACCCTAGCCCTGAGCAGCATCCTACCATCACCCAGAATGAAACCACAGTACAAGCAGAAAATGATTGATTTCAACAACTGGCTAAGTTTCTGATGTCATTCTAAGAGGATCCAGTATCTGTCTGCCTGGGATGACATGATTGACAGACCTCAATGCTTTGCCAGAGATAGCCTGCATCTGTCACCGCTGGGCTTCTGGATACTGGCCAAGGCTCTTGCAACCTCTATAGAGCTTTTTTTAGGCAGTGCACAAAATACCACATTACCACCATAATAGCTACAAACAAATGCAATCTAAGGGTCATGCTGCTCAAAACTAGAAGTCTAAATCTCAAAATGCACTCACTCAAAGCACTCCTTAAAATGGATAACATTGACATTTGTGCTGTAACAGAGACTTGGCTCAAGGCAGCAAAAAGCAGTCCTGCACTACCAGGCTATAACTAATTCCACACCTTTTGGTGCAAGAACTTAGACCGAAGCTACAAAGGCAGGGGTATTTCCATATTCATAAAGGATGCACACACCTCCAGACTGGTAGCCCAACATAATGCATCAGAGATACTTCAGGTGCAGCTAACATTGGGTAAGACAGTGAATCAGGTCGTAGCCAGCTATAGGACCCCAACCATGTCCCAAGACTCACACTCCATGTTCCTAAGCACCCTGGAGAATATTAGGGTCCAACCTAACACTCTCTTACTGGGTGACTTCAACTACCCTTCCATTAACTGGATATCATGTACCAATACACTTGCCCAACATTTCCTGGAGTTCATTAATTACAGTGCCCTGAACCAGCTTGTTCTTACCCCTACTAGACGTAGCAACATCCTTGACCTGGTCATTACTAACATGGGTGACCGCTGCTTTACACCAATAGTCAGCACCTTCCAGGTTAAATCTGACCACAAACTAATCACCTTGGAAATCCACAACCCCTCACTGACCCACCCCCCCCAGTAAAGGTAACCACCATGAAAGACTTCTCCAAAGCTAACTTTGGGCTCCTAAAAACAGAGGTGGCTAATTTCATGGCACCCATGCAAATGAAGAAAAGTTGGTGACCGCAGACTCATATACCAATGCACTGTATGAACACATACACAAATGCATGGATCTCGCCATACCCAATAGAACCAAGATGCTCTCCTCCAAAAAATGGAAGTCAATCTGGTGGTCCCCCTGCCATAAACGAACTCTACAACAGAAGGAGGAAATTGATGCAAAATAAGGTGAAGTCTCAAGACTGGAAAAAGTCCCTTATCAGCCTCAACAAAAAGTTGAGATCCCTCATCAAATCCTCTAAAGCTAGTTATTAAAACAGAATTGTGGGAGATAGTAAAGACAACCACAAGGCTTTCTGTAGTTATGTAAAGAATCTCCATGGCAATACCTGGATTTGCTCTGAGCTACTGCACAAAGGTACCTCCTATACCAAGCCAACAGATATTGCCAGTATATTGGCTGACATATTCAGTGCCAACTTTACTCCTCCCCCCCAAAGGACCAATCACAATACCAGACAATTGCCAGGCACCCAGTGCTGCACAGGTTAAAACAGCACTGCCCAAGGCCAAGAATACAGCTTCTATGGGACCTGACAATATCCCTGCTTGTGTTCTACATAACTGGCACCTCACCTGTGTGCCCTGTTCAATCACAGTCTCACCTCAGATTTTTTCCCTACTGAATGGTGCACTGCTACAGTCATCCTTCTCCACAAAGGAGGTGCGACTATAGACCCTGGGAACTATTGCCCCATTAGCCTGATGAGTCTGATATGCAAAGCTATGGAATGCATCATCATGGACCTAGTAAGCAAGGATATAGGGAATCTCCAAACTATGGAGCCCACACAGTTTGGATTTGTGAAGGGTAGATCATGCCTGCTCAACTTGGTCAACTTCTTTGAGTCAGTCACCAGAGCTTTGGATGAAGGCAAGGTGGTTCATACAGCCTACCTTGATCTTGCCATTGCTTTTGATACCATTCCCACTCAGGAATCATAGAAAAAGTCACTAAGCTTGGCATCAACCCCTATATCACTAGGTGGGTTGCAAATTGTCTCACAGATAGAACCCACAGTATGAAAGTAGTTGACTCCAAATCAGACTGCTGACTAGTCAAGAGTGGAGTCCCACAGGGTTCGGTCCTGGGCCCTCTCCTGTTTGGTATCTACTTCTCTGAAATCCAGGCCAAGATGAAGGGGCTCTGGCTGACAAAGTTAGCAGACAATTGCAAGTTGGGAGCTATTATTAACTCCCCAAGTGATGTTGACATCCTACAGAATGACCTTACTGAGACCAATGACTGGTGTCAGAACCATGGCCTTAAGCTCAATTCCAAAAAATGAGTCGTCATCCCCTTTGGGAAAAACCTGCTTCCCATGAACTACCACCTTGATAGTAGTTCACTGAACACAGAAAGTGTTATAAAAGATCTGGGAACACAGGTTGACAGCAACCTTTATTTTGATCAGCACATTGCCACTGTGGTCAGAAAGTCCTCCTATGTGGCACACCTCAGTACTAAGGGTTTTTCACCCAGGAAGAAAGAGGTCATTGTCTCCCTCTACTCTTCCCTCATTAGGCCAATCATCGAGTACAATGCCCCATTTGGCATGTACCTCACTAGACACCTGCAACAACTGAAGAAGCCACAAAAGTACCTCACAAAGAGGATCTTAGGCCTTAATCACTTGCCCTCATGGAGAAACTAAAAAAAAAACTCCATCTATTCTCTGTTTCATATTGTCTACTTAGAGGCAATCTCTGCTTGACTTACAAAGCCATGTCTGACCTAGCTCTGTTAGAAATGCTACATCTAAAGAAATCCCAATCCTTCCACACCACATGCTCCAGAGACTTTAATCTCATTACCACAATTAACAGAACATGCTGGAAGGACAGATTCATAACCCAGAGATTGCCCATGCTATGGAACAAACTTCCCATTCATGTCAAGCAGAGCACCGTCTTGACTGTCTTAAAGAAATATCTTGATGAGTGTATGGGAAACAGAAAATTCACCCCAGGGATAACTCCAGTGGCTCTACTCGACAGAGGCACTGGGAACTAAGGTTGGGTGGCACTATGCCAGGGTAATCCTATGGATAGGCTTGTAAAGGCCCCAGGGCCATTAGCCTAGTACACCCCTATGAACCTATGAACATATAAAAGCTATCAACTGGTCCATCCTAAAAACTCTTCCTCTAGACAAAGCAGTCAACCACTTCAACTCAACTTTCCTGGACATCCTTAACCAGCTAGCACCCATATGCAGGAAAAGAATCAGAAGTGACTTCACACCCTGGCTGTCCAAAACTACTAAAAATCTAATGAGATCTAGAGACAAGCTCTGGAAGCTATGGCACATATCCAAATACCCCTCATACCTAAACATGTACAGGCATTTCAGCAATCTGATTAAAAAAGCTGTAACAAAAGACAAAAGAGACCACTATCACACATTAAAATAAACCAACAAACATAAACCCAAAAATTATGGTCATCCATTTCATCACTTCTCAATCCTGGCAAAAAAAAAAACTCACCCAAACCCTCTTCCAGACACAACTAGTGCTCAAATAGCCAAGCTCTTTAACAACCACTTTATTAAATGCATACAGAATGTCACCTCAAGCACATCACCTCTTCCCACTTCACATAACTCACCACTATCACATCCCCTCACAACTGACCTATTCTCCTCCCTACTCCAGGACCCACCCTCACTCCTCCACACCACTGCTTCATCAACCCTACCTACTTTCTCACTAAAGCCTCTTCCTATTAATACAATTAAGAATCTCCTTCTCAAAGTCAAACCCTGCACTATCTGTTCTGACTACCTTCCCTGCAGAATATCTCAAGATAGCAGCTGATGTCATTGCACACCCTATATCTATCCTCATTAACAGATCTATTCTAGAAGCCTATGTTCCAACTCTCTTGAAAAAATTCTTCATTATATCATTACACAAAAGTGGCAACTCCATTAAATTGTCCAGCTATCAACCCATTGCCTTACTGTCATCACTTTCTAAACTCCCTGAAAAATGCATCCACTCACAACTACTCCACTACCTCCTTAACAATCAACTACTCACTTCCACACAGCACAGCTTTAGACCAGGTCACAGTGCTAACATGGCTCTACAATCCTTCAGCAACACAGTAAACAAAGCTCGAAACTTAGGCAAACTTGTTTCCTCTCTGTTCCTTGAACTAAGTGCTTCAATACCGTTACCCATCACCTTCTTTTTCCAAAGCTCAACAACCTTGGATTATCCCCATGTACCACCAGCTGGTTCACTAGTTACTGCTCTAATAGATAGCAGGCAGTACAATGGCTAGACTCCCTCTCTTCTTTCCAAAACACCTCAACTGGAGTTCCCCAAGGCTTTATCCTTGGCCCCCTCTTATTTAACGCGGTGGTACAGCAGTTGCGTTGTTGCCTCACAGCAAGAGGTTCTTCCATTTGATTCTCAGCTAGTGTGTGGGGAGTGTCTTCTGTGTGGAGTCTGCATGTCCTCCTCGTGGTCGAGTGGTCTTATGCTTATGCTCTTCATCTCTAAAATGTACTCTCTAAATAAAAGCCAATTTACTATTCTCTCACAGAACAACACAATAATTGAACATATCTTCCACACAAAACAACTAGGTGTCACCATTGATGGACACCTTAAGTTCGACCTACATATGCACAATAGCATTAAAAAAACCCTCCAGAAACTTGGAACCCTCTACCGGCACAAACATTTCTTAGATGCTTACACTAAACAGACAGTAGTCACTACCTATCTCCTACCTTCTCTTTTATATAGAGCCCCAGTTCTCAATAAGCTACAAACCTGCCTAATAATCTAATCTTAAATCTTGCTACAACAAAATTGTTAAGTTTGCCACCAATATAAAATAGTCCACTCATCTCTGCATACTCCTCTGCAATCTCAGTTGGTTTGAACTTCCACATTATCTTACCTTCATCCAGCTCAACACAGCACATAAAATCATTCATAGTACCATGCCCTGCGCAGTCTTAAATTCAATTTTCCACTCCTACATACAAAGCAGATCTCTTAGGTCTGAAAACAAACAGCTTCTAAAAGGGCATTGTCCCATGAAATTAGCTGGATATAGCCTATATTTCTTTTGTGTATCTAAAATCTGGAACACCCTCCACTTATCTTTAATATTCAGTCACATACACATATCCTTCAAGCTCACGCTTAAGGAACACCTCCCTAAATCCTGGATCTGCTTCTGCTCAACCCCAGGCTATCTCAAGCCTCATCATCACACCCCACCTCCCTCCACTGCTTCTCTGAACTCTATCTGCCTTAACCACCTACTATTCTCTCTTACTCTACCTCTCTCCTTCCCTGTTCCTACTACTATACCTCCTCCTTCTTCTCTAAAACAACCATCTTGACTACTTTACATCTTCCTAATGACTTCCCAATACATAATGCTGTGACTGACTTTACATCAAAAATACGCTACAACTTTTCTATGTTTGTAACCGTGTATTATGTTTATACTACTGTTATGCTGAAAATTTTAGTTACTGTTAAGTGAATGCTCATGTCAATACTACTACACTAAGCCATTTTGTCTAATATTGTTCATATATAAACTGTTTATCTTATCGAGTTTTTCTCTCCGGGCCTCCACTGAAAATGGGTTCTTTATGGCCCAGTTGGACTTTCCTGGTAAAACAAATGTCGAATAAATAAATAAATAAAATAAGCAAACAGAAAATAGATACTTTGCCTCATCAAGTGTGCATGGTACATTCTTTTAAGCTCATTCTGCATTTTTATTTTCTATAGTTTAGATGTACATAATAAATCAAGAATAATACATTTAAAGATGTGAACATCTCATGTTTCTCTGAAGCAGTTTTTAGAGTAAAATGAATGTGGTTTCAAGATCTAACAAGTGCGCTTATCTTTTTCTCTCCCTTAGCATAAGTTGTACTTCATGAATGCAGAAAATTGGGTCCATCTAATTAATTACTTCTCAACCAAATTCCATGCCAATAACATTATCCTTGAAAACATGAATGTGAAACACAGCTCAGTTTGATGTCTCTCAGCTACTCCTGAAGGAAGTAAATCACTTCATCTATAAACAATTATGCATGTCCCCTTCAGTGGAGAAAGTGGTCCAAGTAGAAAATATCTTGAACTGCACTAATACATCATACATGGGCTGACAGTGACACAGGATACAGCCATGTGTTTAGTAGCCAGCCCAACAGATACAGTGATTTGAAATCGAGGTGGGGTAGAGCCTTAAACTTACAAAAAAAAAAAAATTAGGAAATAAATGAATGATATATAGCTATATCTATATCTATATCTATATCTATCTATGTATCTATCTAGCTATCTAGCTATATAGCTATCTATATATACATAACCAAAAATCAGAATATTGTCTTCCCCAGCAACAGCATGCAAACATACATGTGCACATACACACAAACATACATGTACACACTAACAAAATCTCTAAACTGACTAAATGGTTAGCCTTGTCAGTTGACAGTTGTTGACTTAATCTTGAATATCAGAGTGAAGGTTAATGCCTTTTCACAGTACTAGTAGACCTCCTTAGGTAAAATAAGAATTGTTACCCTGAACTTTATAGGTATTGACCCTTACTTGCCATGGGTAACTTGCAGGTGGATGAAGATATAATTCTCGAGCCTCATTTGCAAGAATTCAACCCGGGGGATTAGAGCTCCTCCATAGGAAATTACTGTCAACAAGTTGTGCAGGCACTGATGCAGTGATGTCATTTTCAGGGAAATTTCTCCCTTCTCTGAGTTGGTGCAACTGTGGAGCTGGTAAATAAAAGTTTGGGGATGTAAGGGGTTGCTTCCTGCAAAAAAAAAAAAAAAAAAAAACACAAGTGTTTCTACAGTCATTTTTTCCGGGAAGGCAGTTCAGGGATTCTGATCATCAGTGGGTTCAACTTCACCCACTCATAGTGGAAGCACTTCCATTATGTTATTATGGAACTCTGCTTCTTTTGTATACTACAGGCCATGATGAGAAACTAAAAGTGCCCCTATCTGTCCAAAAATCTTCTACAAACAGCATTAAATTTCTTCAAAAAGGTCTATAGAGATACTGTCACTGTTACATTGTCCAACAGGAATGATCAAAAGCAGGTCACATGATTCAGGTCACTGAGATACTGTTAATTCACAGTGGTCCAGCTTGATCTTGACAGATGAGACTAAATATGTGAAGCTCTGATGATTGATGAGTTCATGTCTGTAAAAAATGGATGAGAAGTATTAGTGATTATCTTCTGTGATTCGCCTACTATAGAGTAATAAGACACCAAACATGTCTTTCACTCTTACAGGAAAAATAAGCTTATCCTGTAAACAATGCTGAAGGTAGATTTATTTATTTAACATTTGTTAACTGCGAAAGTCCGACTTGGAATGAGTCAATTTTCAGTGGAGGCCCAGGGAGAAACACTCCAGATGCATGTCTTTGTAATGTGGGAGGAAACAGGAGCACCTGGCGAAAACCCACACAAATGCAAGGAGGATATGCCGACTCCACACAGAAGACACCCCAGCCAAAAAAAAAACTCTTCCTGTGAGGTGACAACGCTACCAGTGCACCACTGTGCCGTCCAAAATAGATAGATAAGTAAGTAGATAAGACACGTAGATAAAGAATAGTAAGTGCTAATCAGCTATAAGAGAGTGGAGAAGGCTTTCTGATCTGCTGCAGCACTTCAAATGAGGAATGCTTTAAAAGGAAAGGCAGAAGTCTTCAGAGTCAAGTGCTGCAAAAAGGCTTTATTTACAATAACACATTGAGCTCTTTCGTCCACAGGTAATACGACTTCTTCAGAACAATATAAATTGTAACAAACTGAATTGTTATACCTGTAGGTGGCAGCCTCAAATAATTAATGACATCATCACCTAATTAACTATTGCAAACCCTCTCTATCACAAACAAGTATCAACTTTTTAAAAACCTTTTAAAACTAGTCATGACAGCATAAACAAACATTTTCATTTAAAATAATGTGTTGGCAGTTCACAGTAAATAACATGTTGTGACTATGACAACTCTCTAAAGCAAAATACTTCGTCTTTCAACTGTTTAAGCATTGTGAACAAAAGAAATATATTTAGACCATTGGTGACTGTCTCATTTAAAATAAGACGATGCCTTCAGTCTAAGTAAGCTGTAGATAGAAACACAGTCATTGGGTCCTGGGGTTGAGTGGCATTGGTTTTAAGTTGCCACTTAAATTCTAGGAATTTGAGGTAGTCATCCACAGGACCACCTCATTCCCTCTAAATGTGCCTGGTCAATAATACTGAATTTAAATGTATGTCCCGGATTTCTTTTGACATGTTTGGCCAAGACATTATGTTTTTCCCCCTTTCTAATGTCATATTGATGCTTGTAGACTTTTTACTATTTCTTTCAGGCCATCAAATAGGTTGGTAAAGGGCTGTACCAACCCATGCTGGTAGCACTCCCAATACATCTAAATTACTACTCTCTCCATTTCCATCCATGAGATTGGCCCCTTGCCCCTTCCCTAGAAGTGGAAAAAATTGTCCCAATGTCCTTTTCCTGGTTACCTCTCTAAAAATCTTAATCAAAAACCCATCTGGCTATACTCTTCTTTGGAACATGGATTCCAGGCTAGACATTTCTACCTGGAAATCATTGTCCCAGGACACCATCCTGACAATCCTGACACACTGTCCTTTGACTACTGATTTCTTCTGGTGTGTAGGGTGCATGCTGTCAAAATGTAAATAAGAGTTGGAATAACTGGGCTTTCAATAAATGTTAGAGTCAAATCCTTTCTTCAAAACATTCTTTTTAATGGTAACGTCAACAAAATGCACCATGTCCCCCTGTACATCCATGGTGAAAGTAAGAAAATTGGTGGTAGAATGTAAGTAGTGAAAGAATCCTTGCAATTTTGACTAAGTGTTGACCCAAAATAGGATCATGTCATCCAAAAAGCGGCTGTAAAATATCCAGTAATCTTTAAATTCAGAATTTAACAGTTATTTTCCCATTGTGACAAAACTGTATTGGCAAAAATGGGGACATAAGCAGCCCCCATTGCCACACCCATCTTCTGTCTAAAAATCTGCACCTCAAATATTAAATAATTGTTAGTTAATACTATGTCCATCAAGTCTTTGAGAATGTCTACCCTATTGTTTCCTAAATTTGTGTTGGTTCTAAGATATTCGAGAAACCATTTTTATCCAGTCTGGTGAGGTATGACTGAAAAAAGGTCCTGAACATCTATAGTTAAAAATATCAGCTCTTCACTCTTCCCAATGTAAGTCATTGGTGATCCTAGTTAAAAAATCCCATGAGTCATTAAGTAAGTCCAGTACCCTTTTGTTGCAAAAGTCAATGTACTTGCCTATTCCTTTCAACAAACAGGGTATTTTGAAATTACTGCAACACAATGAATAAGACTGGAAAGAATTGATGTCATATCTAGTATTTTGACTGGAATTTGTGGCCAGGACGTTGATGCAAGGTTACCTGAGGCATCCAGGCTGGTTAACAATGATGTGGAGATTAAACAATGGTTGCAGAGAGATGTGGTTTGGACCAGTGCATCATGCTAAGGATGAACAAACTAGCCTTGAACAACAATTCAAATTCTTCAGTGACTTAGTTTTTAAATACAGAAAGTTGCAACTCGAGGTGAGCTACCTGAGGGAGTGTTTATGCTTGGAAAGGGTGCCCAAAAGTCTCCGCCTATGGAAATATCTCACAGGTTTGATTAAAGACTCTCCCTGGGATTCATGAAGCTTGTGCCATGTGCCAGAGTAGCATCGGTGATCTAACTCCAAATATGGCTGCCGAGCGATTCAGGTACGAGCTGTTTCCACGTGCACTACCAGTGTACGCCAGAGCTGCGCAGCTCCTGACGCATGTATGCTATTCACCCCATGTGCAGCAGTGTAGCATACAAATGAAGGTATATAGCGATTCATGAAGTGGTGCAGGCATAGCGTAAGCATGAAGAAATGTAAACCAAAAAGTAACGGTTTACATTTTTTAAACACATAAAATCGGAGCCATGAAAGTGGACCAAACCCACGTATTATAATGTTAATATATGCCAATGGCTAAATATATAGCCACTGGTATAAAAAAACATGCACAACACATAAAAAATAACATTTAATGTCATGGCAACACTAACGCAAAGTAAAACTGCAGTGCATCGGTGCGCAAACGGGATCACAATGAAATATATTTAGATGTCATAAAACTGCAATGTAACACAATTCATGAATTCCCCATAATAGTCAATGGCATGCATGCTACACCACAACCATGATGCAAGGGTTGCTAAGGGTCTGTGACAGTGTTCTGTGTGGTAACTAGGAATTAGTAGTCAATGCCATGCAAATGAGTCAAGTAATACTGAATTGCAAACTCCCCGCTGGCGTAAGGATGTACCACATGGCATAGCGGTACAACACCGAGGTGTGGCCTGGAGGTAAACATGACATCAAGAGAGGGGTGTGCCACTGTAGCTGTAAACACTTTGGAGCATTGCTAATCCGGATTGCCTGTTGCTAAGCAAAGCCTCAAGATAGGGGTGTGAAAGGAGCCATAGCTTTGCTTAGCTGAGACCACACAAGATAACCGAAAGTGCATGTGAACGTGGATGAAAATGCGCTTGAAACCTAGTAAACAGCTGTGGGCAGTGCACACCACAGCTGAAACAAGAAGGATATGGGAATACAATAAGGAAATGCTGCAGCATGGTAATTGGAGTACAAATAAGTAATTAACACCTAGGAACTCACAGGGGGCCATTGACAACAGCTAACAAGGCTGCTAGAATCTACCTGCAGAACAGAAAAGGGGGGTGCCGTACTGCAAAGAAAAGAGAACTGTCACAGCAGAACAAAGCAAACTTTCAGTAGATCAACTACATAACACATTTTGCAGGACAATCCTGGGTTGTGAAAGTACAAAACAAGAAAGCAGGCAGCTGGATGCATGCCTGACAATGGGAGGGGAATCGGGTTGAAAAGTGAAGTAAAGAGCAATAGATGAATCAAGGCAGCCAAGCGTAAGTCAACACCAAAGGCCCCACAATAGCAGTACCTGCTGTAAAACCCATAATTAAGATACCCTGCAGCCGGAATTGCACATACACACCCAATTACACCAGCATCATCCATTGCACAATAGTAAAAGCCCCACACACACACACTTGTGTATTACCAGACACTCTACACCATTGGTGCATATAGACGGGGAACTTTTAATATGTACATGTTAGGGGCTGCCATAGCTTTGATTCACCAGCATGTGTTGGAGACTGACGGTGGTGTGGAGGATGATGCTGACAACCATCTCAGGCACTGGAGGAGGAGAAGAGTGTTCAGACCCAGGATAACCTACCAGGGGCTACATAATATGGAGATCGTAGAGCATTACAGGGTGGACAAGGACACCATACAGCAACTTGTTGAGCTGTGCCGGCCATGCCTCAGATCCAGAAGTAACAGAGGGGAACCCATCCCAGTGGACATGAAGGTATGTGTAAGCTTGAGAATACTAGCCATAGGTACCTTCCAAAGGCCAACAGGGGATATCATGGGGATCTCACAGGCATCAGCATTCAGGGTACTCCACCATTTCCTGGATGCCATGTTACCACATGCCAATGAGCACATATACTTCCCCCAAACGCAGGAGGAGTTGGCCAGCAATATGCATCTCTTCCACCATGTGGCAGACTACCCGGAGGTACTGGGTGCAATAGACTGCACTCACATACACATCAAGACACCACCCAGTGAGCAGGGTAGGCGCTACATAAACCGCAAGGGATACCCCTCCGTCAACTGCCAGGTCATGTGCAATGCCCAGGGCATTATCATGGATGTGTGTGCTGGCAGCCCTGGAAGCTATCACAACTCCTACATCTGGCATGCCTCACAGCTGTATCAGGTATTTGCCAGGGGGGATATGCCATATGGCCACCTGGTGGGGGATGCTGGCTATGCACTGGAACCATGGATGATGACTCCCATCAGAAATGCACACACAGACATGCAAGAACGCCATAATGAGGCACATGCAGAAACCAGAATCATCATACAGTGCGTGTTTGGGATGCTGAAATCACGGTTCCGTTGCTTGGACATATCTGGTGGAGCCTTGCAGTACTCTCCAGGCACATGTACCCACATCTGCATAGTATGTGCCATGCTACACAATATGATCCTGCGGAAACAGCTGCAGCAGGGACAGAATGGTGAAAGCCCTCACAGCCCACCACCATTGCTAAGGGCCCCACAGGCACAGAGGGACTCAGACCACAAACATCCTGTGCCAGCCCCAGTAGGCAGACGGAGGTGTGCCCAGTATGCCCATGCCTTGGCAAACAGGGAACATATAGCACACAAACTGAAAGTGTAGGCACTTATGGACTGACACCCTTCTCCACCTGCACACACAGCAAACATGGATGGCACACACACACGACCACCTGTAAATTGTCATGTATAGGTGGTCTACCGTGTGCATCCTACATAGGTAGCCCTCAACTATTGTAAACACAACTGCCATTGGCACAAGGTAAGTCAATACCTGAACAGTAAATTAAGCTATCAACATGTGTCCATACTTTATGTTTAGGTTCATAGATACATAGGTAGGTACATGCCTAACTGCCCGAAGCCACTCATAAGCATTGCCAAAAAATGTCTGCTGTCGCCACCCCATTGATTAACTAACTGTCCATCTGTGGAGCAGAGCCAATTGCGGGATCCCTGGGGTGTATCCACTGTTCCCCACCCACTCTGCAAGGATTCCCTGGAGTGTTAGTGAGGGATTTTGTATAATGTAATCAGGGATATAATTCCAAATAATGGGGAGTATCCATGACAGGAATCTTCTCAGATGATTTACATGTTACACAGTATACCTTAACCACAGCTTGCATATATAGGTAGTATTCCACAGAATAATAAACATGTGGAACACACAACTGCTGAAATGTGCTTTAATCACCCTTGCACTACAAGTGCCTGCTCTGAGAGGTAAAATTATTACTGCCAGGATTAGAACACACAACCATGTACACAATCTTCACAATAACCTACCACTAAGCTACCTGAGATGTACCAATGGCAGTTGTGTATACTGGGAGGATAAAACACGAAAGGTAGGAATGTGTGGAAATAGGACAAACCAGCATGTACCCAATGAAAGGTGTATGCTAGATATATATATATTTATATATATATATATATATATATATATATATATATATATATATATATATATACATACAGAGAGTGGGAGAAAGATATGTTGATCTATGGGGATATACATATATATGTAGATATATAGATAGGTTAACATCTACATAACCATGGAGGTACATATAAATGGGATACCTACCACATACCGACTGCCTGACATACCAACGCACATAATCACGAGGCTCAAAGTCCGAAAGACCACAGTACCGAAACACCAGAAGCGCGAGGTTTAAAATCACGATGTTAAGGGACATTTAGTCAGTGCTTCTGGTGTTGCGGTTCAGGTAGGTTACTGTGTGTAAGTGTGTTTCTGAGGGCTTTAGTGTGTATAAGTGTGTGTTCTGAGTGTGATGTATGTTCCTGGGGGACTGTAATGTGTGTGAGTGGGTTTGCTTTGTGAATCTGTTTGGGCGATCTAGGAGGTAGAATATTAAAATAGGGGGGGTGTGGGGGCGCAGGCACCCACATGGGAGGTGTAGTGGGGCTTACCCACCTGCTCATACGTAGTGTAGGATGGTTTGTTTGGATGCAGTGTGTAGCAGTGTGTCTGTGTGTGCATGTGTGTGTTCCATGTGTGTGTTACTTTCGCGAGTTACTGTCACAGTTGGTAATGTGGGGTATGGGAGTCTGGGCCTGGTACTGTGGGTGTCGGAATTGCGTGGTTTCGGAATTCCATAGGTATCCCATATACAGCGGTTGAAGTTTTCATATATGAGTATAACATGGACCATAGCAATCACACATTCCGCCACGACCAACCTTTATGAACAAAGGATATGGAGAGTATATGCCTATACCCTATTACAAATATGTGCTATGGACATGAGCTAATGATAGGGTTACCACCTGTCCCACTTTGCAAGGGACAGTCCCTCTTTGGGTGGTTGTGTCCTGACCAAAAATATTAAATGTGGCAAATGTCCTGAGATTGTAGCACATAATTATGTCCTATATGTAATGCAATAGTTGCATACAATAGTTATTTCTGTATCTAAAATACCTACATGTTACAAGAAACAGGATAAGCAACTGTACTGCTACAAGAATAAGCTTATATTTAGGCATGAAAGGAAGGTTCTATCCCTTGTACTGACCATGGGTTTCTGTCGGCCTTTAAAATCTGATATGTGTCCTGAAAATGTCCCACTATGGCCATATGAAAAGGTGGCAACCCTAGCCAAAGAGGGTCAGTCACCAACACAACTCCAATGACTGAAAATACCTATGACAGAAATACACAGGTTTCATGTAGCAACATATTATTACATTCCGATGTATTGCCGAAAGATTCAAGGACTAACATCACCTGCATGCTATACAGGAACCACTTAACAGTGCCTTAATGAATCAGCCTGCAATTACCATAGTATTAGCCCATTAAAGCATAGGTGTTCAAATAGGGAAGGAAGCCTCATGTACATATCGATTATGTATAAAAGCAGTTCCTATACACCTGCATCTGCTATGTACACCCACCAACATCACTCCAACACCCAAACAAATTACAATACAAACTGTAATAACATCACAAATCATTCACTCACTGTACGACATCTGCAGAAGCCTTAACATACCTTGTCAGAGACACACTAACATGGCCCTATGTGAAATAGTTGCTGCTATACAATGGAACAGCTGCTGATGTTACAGGGTTTGTTTGCACTAATCCCGTTTCAGAGGGTTGTGTGTACACTGGGAAGTGTTACCAATTACTGATTAACAGCACAGTATGATACACATGTACACCAAATCAAGGATGTCTGGTGAGCGCACTGTAAACCACCTAACAGTTCATGCATAGCCATACAGCCTTGAGCTGCCCAAACATCCTTGCCAGACTGAAACATCTGCAGAAATATCAGGTACAAACAAACCCTGCATAAGTAGCAATGTTCTGAAATATAACAGCTGTACTCACATGTAGAACAACATCTTCTAGCCATTACACACAATCCACAGGAGTCATGAAGCTAATATATCTCTGTCTGTCTCCATATAGCTGTTGAAATACATCACAAACAACACATCCAGGCTGTCTTCCTCAAAAGTAAGGCAAACGGACAATGCCCAAGTGGAGTGCTCAGTTATACACCACTGTTGCCATGGTATTGGCTAATGGAGTAGCTGCACAGCTGATGTGCATCTAATTAACTTCTTTGGAACACCAAGTGGGGGTCAGGATAGCACACGTTACCGATATTTAACTAGAAAAGGATGGCTTATCACACATTCAACCCATCTGTATATACCAGCAGAAACACAAACTGAAAAGGACTGAATTACAGTCAACGACACCTCGGGTTACTAATAAGGTATGTAGAACACTCAGTATGTCTGTGTATGTATTACCTGTTCTGTAATATTTAAAGTGCACGCAATCCATATAGTGGAAACAGTTATCTTGTAGTGATGTATTGTTGAGCATAGTAATGCTTGTAATATTTGTGTGTGTACTGCTGTAGGTCACAAGACAAACACCGCATACACCACAAGGGATGCTATATAAGGACTTTGAACACAAAGATTCCTCACCAGCCACTGTCAGTGGTAGAGCTGGTCCAACAAGTATGTGCTATAACAGGGGATAGTATATGTTGATATATTGTAACAGCAGGCATATGTATGGGTGTATTACTGAGAATAACATGTCAAAGGTTGACCCACTGTGCAATTATGATTTGCATTGTGGGATATTATACCAATAACTGTGTAATGTACAGTATTGTAGGCAGATATGTATTACAAGTTACATAGCATTACTGTTATGTTAGGTAAACATTAGCTATGTCTATTGGCATTTACAATACACAACAACAGGATACATATGACTTGTAGTCACTCAACAGTTTATCAGCATGATAGCAATTGAAGAGCTAATTAACTATCCATGCACATAAGACATGTAATAAGTGCAAAGACGGGTACTAGGCTGTCTTCCCAAGGGTATTTATAAGCCTAGCTAGAGTGTGTTGGCTTTTACCACCCCCTTAGGTTAGTTCCCTGTGCCTCTGAACAGCAGAGCCATTAGTTCCCTGGGCCTCTCTCCAGCAGAGCTACTGCAGTGATCCCCGGGGTACATGTCTGTCTCCCATCCACCCATCAAGGTTTCCCTTGAAGAGTGCTAGTGAGGGGCTCTGCCTGATGTACATTGGAATCATGTTCCAAAGCATGGGGCAGCTCCGGGTCAGGAATCTATCCGTCCAGCATGTCCTAGTCATCATTGTGGTTAGGTGTATATCCCTAGAGCATGTGGCTCTCAGGGGCCTCAGTTTAGGTGGAGCATATCCAGCAATACTGGGTTGGACATGGGCCTTGTATGTCAAGCAGAGATCACCTGTGAGTATGCGGTATGCAACCGAGTACAGCTGGAGCTTCTTAGGTTGGGCTGCATAGGTTATCTGTTTGAGGTCAGTAATCCTCTTGGTGTGGTACTGTTGTGGTTTTCCAAGCTGTTGCAGTTACCTTGCAAGGTACATCCCAAATGTGGTGTTGTATCCTTTAATGGGTCTAATAAGTCATGAGTAGAGAGGCACAATGGCCTCCTTTGTTCTGGATGCAAACCCATTAGAGATTAGGGGGGCCACATAGAAGGATATTCTAACCACCTTGTCATTAAGGGTATAGAAGGAGAGATTGCTATCTACTGGGGTCCCCAGATCCCTTTTTACCTTTTCTATATGTAGTGGACTAGCACCTATGTGGTAGTCCATAGGTAATTAGTTATATCCAAAGGGGATGACTATGCACTTTTTGGCATTCAGCTTGAGGCCATGATATTGACACCATGTATTCTTCTCAATGCGACCCTTCTGGAGGGTGTCTGTAACAGCTGGGGAAACAATTATGTCCCCTAGTTTGCAGTCGACTGCAAACCTTTTCAGCCAAAGCCCTCCTGTGCTTGCCTGTATGTCAGAGAATTATATACCGAACATGAGGGGTCCTAGGACTGAACCCTGGGGGAAGCCACTTGTAACTGGTATACAGTCGGACCTAGGGTATGCAACTCACACTATGTGGGTTCTGACCGTGAGACACTTTGCAAACCATCACATGACATAGGGGTTAATGTTCAGGCAGATGGATATGTCGATAATACCAAAATGAGGAATGGTGTTGAAAGCCTTTGAGAGATCTAGGTAGGCTGTGTGGACCTCCTTACCATCATCTAATTCCTTGGTAACTGTCTCTAAGAATTCTATCAGGTCTAGGAGGCATGGTCTGCCCTAAACAAAGCCAAACTGGGAGGAGTAAAAGGTTTGGAGGTACCCAATGTCTCAGTGACTGAGATCCATGATAATGTGCTCCATAGTCTTCCAGACCAGGCTAGTCAGGCCTATAGGGCAATAGGTCCCATGGTCCATTGTGGAGCCACCTTTGTGGAGTGGCATAACTGTTGCTATGCCCCATTCAGGGAGAACAAAGCCCGATGTGAAGCTATTATTGAACATGGTGCGTAGGTGGGGAGCCAGTACATTCTGAAGTTCGTGTAAAACCCAGCCTGGGATGTTGCCCAGTCCCATGGATGCGGTGATATTAGCTTTAAAGTGTGCAACTTTTACCTGCGTAATTGTGAGTAAAGGGACTCTGCTCTCTTCCTGTATAGATATGGGCCCTTTACGGGGTGAGAGGGGGGATATGTAGCACTGAACCTATCTGCCAGTTCGTTGGCAATATCAGTTGGTTCTGTAATGTTCGTGCCTTTTTGCTGTAACTCAGAGCAGATCTGGGTGTTGACATCGAGATATTTGACATAGCTACAGAATACTTTGTAGTTGTTGGAATTAGTGGTGGTTTTGTTTTCATAGCTAGCTTTGGAGGATCTTATAAGGGATCTCACCTTCTTACTGAGGCTGACCAGGGAGCTCTTCCATGCATGGGATTGTACTCTCTTTTGCAACAGTGTCTTCCTCCTGTTGTACAGTTTGTTTATAGCAGGGGACCACCAGATTGGCTTCCTTAATTAGGAGTATAGCGTCTTGGTTCTGTTAGGAATAGCATGATCCATGCACTTGTGTAAGTGCTTATAGAGTGGATTTGTGTAGGATTCAGCAGTTGTAACAGTATTGTCCATCTGCATGGGTGTCATGACGTTCACCACATCTGTCTTATGAAAAATGAAGTTGGCTTTGTAGACATATTATACTGTGGTTCCATTAATGGGGCGTGAGGGTGGGATGTGGATATCAAGGGTGTTCAGCTTATGGTCGGATCGGACCAACGAAGAGTTGACTTCAGGTGTGAAACACCGGTCACTCATGTTGGTAATGCCTAGGTCTAGGATATTGTTGCCCCTGGTGGGTGTGTGGACATGTTGATCCAGGGCATTGGCATTTATGAATTCCAGAAAGCATTGAGCTAATAAACTGGTACATGCGTAGTTTTCTCAGTTAATAGTGGGGTAGATTCAGTGAGACTATGTGATGAGTGTGGTGTGAATGTTTACCTTCTACACATGACTGTCAGGGTCAGGCTTGGTTGGAGAGAGCTTTACCTCCAGTTTGGCTAGATAAGTGCATCTCTCACAGGTTGTAGTGTTGGGTGGTAGGTGGAGAGGGTTGTCTGTGTACATGAGGCAATGTCTACATTGCCTCAAGATGTCCAGATTCATCAGATAGACAGGAGAGAACACTGGCAGCTGACCCTTGGACATGCCTGAATATACACCTAATTTCCTCTAGATAAGTGAAGAAAGTGAGTACAAGAGCTATTTTACTCTAAGCAAGTGAGAAAAGTATGTACAAAACCTGTTTACCTCTAGGTAATGAGGAAGATTGAGTGCTATAGTAATTAGTAGCTTACGTAGTGCTTACAAGTTCTGAACAAGTGCTGAGCATGAATAAGCAATCCAGATAGGGTCTTGGATAACATAAACACACTGCCTGCCCCCAACAGGTACACAGTCATATATCCATGTACACCACAGAGCTCCTGTACCCACAACTATGCAGGTACAAGCTGCACTCAGGCTGCATGGGACCTGTCCACATCCCAGGTTGTATTATACACATATGGCAAAAGAAGTTGCTCTCCACATACACATCATGTAAAACATAGCTTCATGTCAGGCTATGTACACACTGAATGGTGCACACCAGCAGGTATCACAACCCACAAAGGGGGAGACACCACTGATAATGGGAAGTACTGCACTACTACCCTGCTGAGTCTGGTCTGAAAGGCCATGAACCTTGATCAAATTATTTGATGTCAGCAGTACGGATGTAGATGACAGTAAGGTTGATTTCACACTGCATATTATAACCTTGCCAGGTCATAGGACATCATCACCCATACTGTGTTCCACCTACACTTGGTATACTAGATGTACATTCCTATGTCACAGGAGTGTTTTGCAACTAGACTGCTGGCAGAACCAACACTACAGAAGGTGTCTGAATAATACATGCACATCACACCAGTGCCAGCTACAGTAAAACAGTGTTAATTAATTGTATTCCCCCTCATTGTAGTCCATACCACACAGACAAACAGAAGGCATCTGCCTATTGAAGTATGCGAATGACTATGACCTAGGTGCAACAGCCGACTCAGAGTGTTGTGGACAACATACAGAAAGGGGCTTTGTGGGTGAGGTGTGTGTGACATATGGCCACAATCTGACAGCTACATATTGCATTGTCACCCCTATGTTAATAATGCTGTACCCACAAACTACTACCTAGGCTGTGGTCAACAAAATGGACACTGTTTGTAAGGGATGCAGCTGGGCAATTGTCTTTCCTGTGATAGCTATGTCACCACACCTGTCAGGTAGTCATATGTGGCAACTCTAATCATGACAGGGTGCCAGCTATGAATATAGAGATCATTGTGCAGCCATACACAACACTCAAGTGACCCATATCAGATCACATATTTCCTTTAAGGGATATTGGCCGTGTTCAGATGGCCTACACCAGCCTTCCCATTCCCCATCTCCACTATATAGCATGATGCATACCCTAAATAAATCCATGTCAAACCCAGTGATGTTAGACAAGCTACACGTACACAACCTGATCTCAAACACATATTTCATGGCCATCCACCTTCCTAGTACTGGGGTCACCACATGCTGGACATATCCTTGTCCCATACACTTTACATAGTCCTGCTATACTATGCATTCCTGTCCAGCAAAGCTGCACTTCGCTCCCCTCTCAGACATGGTGTGATGACCACATGATAAATGTATCATTAACCCTGTGTATCAGTTATGTGGCACTGCTCTACCTGGTACCAGAGACCTGCCTGTTGGCTACAGCCAGGTAACCTTTCATCCTAGAGTCATACATGGCCCAGGGCATATAGCCTACTAGTTGACTTTGACGGCACATGCTATAGTTGATATCCATCCCTGCAAATACCATCTGGCTAGCCAGTGTCCCATGTGTATCACATGTGCAACACAGATGATACATGGTAGGATGTTGAATTGCTGCACAGTGCCATGTAGATGTATATGGCAGAACACATACATGTAAAACCTTCAGTGAGCAAGTCTGCAGGGTCACAGGTTATGTCCGTTAAGGCAGTGTAAGTCTTTCTATGTGGCATATACACAGCATCAAGGTTGACTGCATTTATGTGGACACATCCAGCCATGTGCTGATAGGTAGGAACACCAGTACAGGCAAACAGACATGCCCACATCAAGACAGCATCCACATGGAGTATGTGCAATGTAATAAGGTTACATACACACATATATGGTGATAATATCCACTCACCACTGAGTGTCACATGTGTGTGACACAAACATGCCAATGGTGTCAGTGTCATGCAGATTTGCAAAGTCAACTATTTAATCATAATAAATGTGATACATGTGTATGTGTGTGTTCAGCTGTAGCTCTGTATGTCTCTGTGAGTTACTGTGACCTGTCTCCATCATTATGTCTTCCAGGTATGCCGCATGCAAGGCTACCCCCTTATATCCGCTTGGAGGATGAGGCCCTCATCCAATACATACATGACAATCATATCTTGTTCAGCCATGTGCCACAGGATGCACAGCAGCGGGATGCCCTGTGGATGGAACTTCACAAGAGGGTTAATGATGTGGGTGGCCACAACCGCACAACCAGCAGGTGCGTAGACACTACAGACCTCAATAGACAGGTGAAACAGTGTGCGAATGCAATCACCAGGGAACAAGATGCAACAGGTGGTGGACCACCAATCCAGCCCCCACTCACACGTACTGAGGAGTTACTGGCCAACCTGGGGACACCTGCAGAACAACATCCACAAGCCTTAGCCGATATTGTGGAGGTGGGTGTTTCTCAACCACCGAGCCTGGAGATACCTGGTAAGTCACTACTGCACCTATAACAACTATATTCCATATAGTGGTATGTGTCACTGTACAATATGTAATGTAACATCATATGCAAGGCATGTATACACACATGCCGCATACTATAGTATGCTACTCTGTGTATGCACACATGTGCATACACCATAGTATAGTCTAATGTACTGGTGTATGTGTTAACATGCACATTGCACCCTATAGCTATCAAACAGGCATGGATAATGCTCATACTGCTGTGTTACTCCTATTTAGGTACCTCTGGCATTCCGCTGTGACAGCAGCCCATTGCAGGTGAGACTGTTATTATTTATCAGGCATCGTAATGCACAGATCTATTTGCCAAGTGGCCATTTACCACATGTACACATAATGTATGGTCCTGTTACAATATACCGGTCGGACCTGCAATGCATCACAATGGCTACCCATGTGCAACACTTGCAAACTATGTGAATCACCGACATGAATCCTCACAAACTGTCATTGCTATGCATACAATGGTGGAGGTGCTGTTCACTGTAGGGACATGTACTACAGATCAGAACTACACATGTGGGGAATATAAACAGTACTACACAGTGGGTTGGAGTATGGCCAGCCCACAGGATTCACTGGTGTGGATCATAGCCCTGCTATGAATGTCACACAATGTGATGTGCTATCTTGACAAGACCCTGACATCTAGTGGCCTGGCTGCAACACTGCCTAACTAACCGGAAAAACATATACCACATGCCACCCTTTGTCTGCATAACCCTGTCGTCAGGGGAGCATATGACATCTATGGGTGTATGTCGTATGGGACAACACAGAAATGTGGAATAGATGCCCATCACAATAATTTGGCCATCACATGTACACACATGGCCATGGAGGATGGCCAGAGACATGAAGCAACACACACAGTAGAGGTGATGTGCTTGTGTGTACACCCTGTCATACAATGGCTACACATGATCCAACTATGGCCTTTGTGTAATGGTTATATTGCAGATGTGGAACACTAGACATCCTACAGCCCTGTGCACATCTTGTGTAGGCATGACATTAATCCACCACATAAGATGTGTTGAACATCTTGAGGGTGTCACGACATGACAGCAGTCACCTGTACAGTATCCAAACCAGCCCACAGATACAGTACATTCCCCTTGCTGGTGTCAGACATCAATGTCATACTTGCTCCTCACATGTGTGTTTGGTACACAGATGTCATGGGAGACATGGTGCACTGACGTGTTCACCATATCTGGCCATAGTTGCCAGGCAGCAGCAATATGGTTGCAGATGTGCAGGGGTGTTATCTGTATACCCTTCAGTGTCCTGTGTCACAAATTCTACATCATGGTTTAGGGTGTATACACCTCACCCACGTCACTGAGGTGTATACCCCTCAGTGACGTGGGTCACATTCCACAGTATATACGTATTGTATCTGAACACAGTTATGGCTATGAACTGTGTCTGTAACACACACTGTATAGCAATAGAGACACCTCATGATTCTCTGCAATGGCCATGCACATCAGCTAAATATGCAGTATATCTGTAGGGCAGACAGACGACACTGCTTTGGGACACCATTACCCCACTGTATATTTGACAGGACACCATTGTGTTAAACATGTATGCTTGTCATTGCACACATTAGCAGATCACATGTCATACAACATTTGATTGTCAAGGTCATATGCCATACATCAGGCAGGTGTACTGTTAACCTGTGCTGGTCTACATGGTGTAACACAGGGATGTATGCTAACTACTACTATGATTGTGTAATTTGCATGCCTTCTGCTATGACACATGTATGTTGTTGTGTGCAACTCAGGGATGTATGCTACCACTATTATTGTCTGTGCTGCATGCCGTCTGCCATATCACATGCATGCTGCATGCCTCCTGTCATATCACATGCGTGTGTGTGTGTGTGTGTGTGTGTGTGTGTGTGTGTGTGTGTGTGTGTGTGTGTGTGGGTGTTTGTGTGTGTGTCTGTGTGAGTGTGTGTCTGTGTGAGCGTGTGTCTGTGTGAGCGTGTCTGTATGTGTGTGTGTGTGTCTGTCTGTCTGTGTGTGTGTGTGTGTGTGTGTGTGTGTGTGTGTGTGTGTGTGTGTGTGTGTGTGTGTGTGTGTGTGTGTGTGTCTATTGTATAGATTGTAATGTACAGTTCTTGTCTGTCCCTCACAGGTGATGTAGGTGCATTGCCCTCCTACTGTCTATCTGATGTTAGTCTTCCCACAGACTATAGCAGTGATGATGAACGTATGATTGAAGCACAGGCAGGGTTGTCAGGGGTTGAATCTGTGCCACTGGTTGCCATTCCACCTATACCCCCCTTATCCCCGCACACAGATCCCATGCCTGCACATATCCCATCACGAGTGGCCATAGAGGAAGGACAGTTGGCATGTGGTAGCTTGGAACAGGAAAGTGTTCGGGCTATGGAATGTGTGACTGGTGGTGCCCCACACAGGCACGTGGCCAGTGCTGCTCGTAAGAGGACCTCTGGCCAACATGCTCCTGCAAGACAGACTGCAGCAGCTGGTGTCACCAGACACATGTTTCAGGCTGTAATGGAGGCACAGGCACTTGCTGAATGGCACAACAGAGAAGATCAGAGGCTTCAGAGGGCTGCTGTCCGTTCTTTAAACAACAACATCCAGGCAATGGTAAATGCTCAACAGCAGATTGCTGAAGCTTTGAATAGACGGTTGGGTGACATGGTTGGAGTCCTTGACCGTGGCATGACAATCCACAAGCATGAGCTGTCTGTGTTGGAACATCTGGTAGGAGTGAGATATTGGGCACATGGGCGTAGGCCTGCTACATCACCTGTTTCAGGTCTACATGAACGAGCTACCTCACATGTCCGCTCCCATAGTGGTGGTAGCAGCAGCAGTGCAGCTGGTGCTGTACTGTCCACACCACGACACAGCAGGCCACATGCATGTGGCCCTAGATGGTCCCAACAGGGACACAGTTCTAGTGGACAAGTGTCATCAGACAGTACACAATCTGCACCTCTGCCTGGTAGTGTCCATGCAACCCCTGGCAGGCACAGGTTACATGTCCGTGGCCAGACACCATGAACTGTAAAACTTGACCTGTACAGTCTGCAGCTGTCAATAATACCCCTGTGTAGGCCAGACACATGCTAGAACTGTGTGCATACATACACGCACACACTGGAAACATATGTAGAGCACTGCAACACATGCATAACATCCACACACACCCAGTTAGATCAAAGGCCCTAACCCACACACATGATGTCATCCAATGGTGCAGCCTAGGCCTCTGGCAAACATTACCACCCTGTGCATATTGCATGTGCTGCATCCCTGACATCCACACCATTGGTGCAGGGACATGCTCATATGATCTAATGCACAGTGTGAACAGACTAGCAAGATAAGTGTAGTTTACAATTGTTGAGCACTGTTGACGGGCAGCAGACATACCATGTGCTACAGGTGTACAATGAATTTCGTACTGTTAACAGTATGTGTCTTGTGTAACAACAGTAACTGTATGTTGGTCATGATGTTCTGCTTTCCTCCTTCAGGTCTAATTGCACGTGCCAGTGAATGTCAGTGTTTTCAGTAAGTGTCTCATATGTCAATGTGGACTACTCACAGGTATGCATGAATATACCAGCATGCACCGTGTAGCTGCCACATAACAGTGAGATTGTCCCACGTTCCAAACAAGTCTACTGATCCAAGACCATGATAGCTGTGTATTAAGTTACTGTGGCTACAGACGTGACATCCATACTGGGTGATATCACAGGTACAATTACATGGAGTGGTGAGGTAAGAGAGCGGTCTAGCTAATTACAAGGGTAGAGGCCAGTGGGAACTGTGATGCCTCATTGGGAAGCAGTAATACACATTCCCATGACAGGATGCCAAAACCAAATGCACCCACACACTCAGGTATTGACACACATGTATTCAGTGACACAGTAACACACCAACACAGTCGCGGATTCACCGACACAGTAACACAGACTCACACACAGTTGCTAGTGTTGAGGTGAGGACCCCTGCCTATGTGCAAATCATCATTACAGTACTGTGCACCTACATGACACGCCACAGAGAATACACATGTACAGGTAGTCAGTATGGCCTAAGATCAGGGACATCAACATGGATAGTAGATTGCATCACATGGATGGGGGAGGGGTCTTATCAGTTCAGTATGGTAACATACATCTTCACTCCAGGGACCAGACAGCCATCCATACACATGCACACACACATACATACACTGTGGCATTCACTATTGAATACACCTATGTCACGCACATACAGATACCTCACATGTGTGAGATACACGCCCCTGCCTATGTCCTGCTTTCTACATTGCAGTCTGTACAGATGTGTACACTAGTTTACAGGAGAGTGAGTAACAATTGAGATGTATTCCCCACCATATGTGGCATGTATGGACACACATGCAACCACACATGCCAGTACTGTGAATCAAAGACCTGCCTAGCTCATGATATGTATGACAGACTTACAACAGTATTGCACATGTTACAAAGTGTACTGACGCTTCCTTTGGTAACAGTGCTAATATATGCACATGGGATGTCTTAACTGTTAACAGGAATCAAGTGATTTACCTTCAGTGTCACCCTGACTGCTGTCTAAGTTGTGTGTTATGTCCTTCAATTAATGAAACCATTGCTTACTGGTTAAACATGTTATTGTAGGACCACTTATGACACACCTGTGAGCTGTCCTCAGCAAACATCCATCTGCAAAGATGCCCCACCACTTTGTTATTTCCACACATCTGTCCATACCTGAGGTATATCTTTCTGTACATTCAGCATATCACCATATACAGTTGGCAATTTTGAGGCTGCATTGCAACTGCATGATGTACTAAGATACACATTATCTGCATACATCAGCAACTGCACACGCATGGTATCTGAATGCACACCACTGCATGTACATGTGTGTAGGTCCTACAATCCTGTCATTTTGGCATGTTTGTAGGCATTACAATTCGTGGACATGTGCAATGACATACATGTGACATGGACTGTTGCGTGATAGGATTGGTGTAATGGGTGACCGGTACAGAGGGAATGTTACCTCTGTCAACATTGATATCACACCTTATGTACTGTTACCATTCAGCAGCCATGGACCTACATTCCATATGCATATGTGTAATGGCTGTAGCCACCTGTTTGCACAAAGGACAACAACAGCTGTGCTATTTACATGTATGTTGTGTGTGTGGCATGTACATATCCAGGGCAGGTACATGTATGTCATATCCAAACATGAGGGCATGTACTGGTGTACAGCAACAGTCATCTGCTATTGCTGTTAATAACCAGTGGCCCCTGGTATGTGTACAGTTGACCTGGTTACAGACAGTGTTATCACTGCATTGCATAACACATGATGCAACTATGTCAGTACATGGGTACTCTCTACAGTTGATGTAGAGCTAGCTACAGTCCACTGGTCAAGGGTCACATGGTAGTGTACTCTTATATGTCCTACAATATGCATGGGTGTGTGTTGGTAGTCCAAGGGCATGGTGGTGTCTGAGGTTTACATCCTAGAATGCAGCATTTGACACTGTGTCCTGCACATGACTCATCTGTGATGCCTTTCGTGGGGGTACCGGTCAGTACATGTGAGTGGCCTCTATGCATGTGAGGACACCACAACCTGGAACGGTCCATACCTGTGTTATGGCCCACATGACTGGTTCTGAGGTATATGGAGGTAGTGCTATTGTGCACTACAGAGCCATCAGCCAGGTGTTCCTCACTGCACAGATGTCAGTACTCCCCATTGTTAGATCTACAGTGAGCAGCTGTGATTATGGACACTACACATCTAGTACTGGTTAGCATATGCATACAATGCAGTTGTCCTCTAGGTGTCAGGGTGTTATCCTGTGTTTAGGACATTTGCCTTGGAATAGCACTATATGGGCGGATGTGACTTGGGTATTATCCCCACTCCCTTGAATCATGGATGCATGTGATATGTGTCAAAGGCCTGTCTACTGTCAGTCATGTCATCCCAGAATGACAAACACTGGACAACCTTGTACTTACAGCAGGACATTGGCTCATTGTGTTGCTCAAGCAGTTGCCATTTCTAGCAAGGCTCACTGTGTTGGTCAACCAGTTTCCACTCCTAGCAAGACATCACTGCAAGTGGTGATATTGTGCTTGGTATAGGATGGTACATCTAAGGTGATGGACAGCAGCAGACGTTGTGTAAAAGACCTGTGTCAGATATATGTAGAGCAGCGTTCCTGCTAACAATGACAACTACTAACACCAGAGCCCATTACAATGTGTTCTTTACGTCTACCTGTAATAGCATGGCTACTGTGGTCTTCCGTGTTTAGAATCAGAGTGCATCCCAGACAGCCCTGTGCTACTAAGTGTATGAGCATGCCCAGTATAACCTTATGTAGATGGGCACATAGTGCATTCCGAACAGCCCTATGCTACTAAGTGTGTGAGCATGCCCAGTGACACCTTGTGTCGGTTATGTGCCTCTGTGTATGGGCATGGCCATTGTAACCCTGTATAGTGATAGTAGTCATCCATTCCACAGATGGGCATACTCCAGGTCAGGATGGATTCCTACTTTAAACACACAGGTTCACAGGTATGTACATCTTAACTGCCAGCATCCCTGTTGATGTCAGCATTCCTAGAAGGTCATAATGACAGCCTTGAAATGTGTAGTCTGTGTGGCGTGACTTGTAACTATGTAGTATTGTAATAGTGATCTGTAGATAGGCAGGTGTTCCGTTCCCACCACTGGCGTGTGTGTTGTGTGTGTGTGTTTGCCCTCATCTGCCTGAGGACTGAAAAATGCTTTTAGACTGCTCACATTCCATACAATTCTTATACCCACCTTTGGCAAGGCTGATGATGTCACCCATCTACAAATACACCTCTGGGAGTGCTGTGTCTCAGTAATGTTGGTAGCGTGTTCTGTAACTGCATAATGCTGTAGTGTAATAAAGTAGTTAGGTCAGTGTTCTAATCCCAGACTTGCCAAATGTGTGTGTGTTTGTCCCCATCTGCCTAAGGACTGAAAAATCTTTTAGACTGCTCACACTCCATACAATTCTTATACCCACCTTTGGCAAGGCTGATGATGTCACCCATCTACAAATACACCTCTGGGAGTGCTGTGTCCCAGTAATCTCAGTAGCACGTTCTGTAACTGTGTAATGCTGTAGTGTAATAACGTAGTTAGGTTGGTGTTCTAATCCCAGACTTGCCAAGTGTGGGTGTGTGTGTGTGTGCGTGTGTTCGTCCCCCTCTGCCTGAGGACTGAATAATGCTTTTAGACTGCTCACACTCTATATAATTCCTATACCCACCTTTGGCAGGGCTGATGATGTCACCCATCTACAAATACACCTCTGGGAGTGCTGTGTCCCAGTAATCTCGGTAGCGCATTCTATAACTGCATAATGCTGTAGTGTAATAAAGTAGTTAGGTCGGTGTTTTAATCCCAGACTTGGCGTGTGTGAGTTTGTGTGTGTGTTTGTCCCTGTCTGCCTGAGGTATGAATAATGCTTTTAAACTGCTCACACTCCATACAATTCTTATACCGACCTTTGGCAGGGCTGATGATGTCACCCACCTACAAATACACCTCTGGGAGTGCTGTGTCCCAGTAATCTCAGTAGCACATTCTGTAACTGTGTAATGCTGTAGTGTAATAAAGTAGTTAGGTTGGTGTTCTAATCCCAGACTTGCCAAGTGTGTGTTTGTCCCTGCTTTTAGACTGCTTACACTCCATACCATTCCTATGCCCACCTTTGACAAGGCTGATGATGTCACCCACCTAGAAATACACCTCTGGGAGTACTGTAACCCAGTAATTTGGGTAGCGTGTTCTGTAATTGCATAATGCTATGTGTCTGCCAAACCAGGTACACCTGTACATGTCACTGTACAGTATTGTGGGACATCAACATCCCAGGCAATGTCCATGTGAAGGACTATCAAACACAGACATGGCATGCATTGCAAAGCTATGGCCATACACATTGGTAACCAGGATGTCAGGGCAGATCATGCAGTACCCATCTGTGTGGGACACTGCAGCCACTACACCCCTGCACTGCACACCATTGTCAGGTGACGCGATGCCAAGGATTACCCCTCACCCAGCCTTGTACAGCCATCTTGCACAGCCAACCACTGCACACCAATGAAGCAATGCATACATGCATGCCAGTACTGGTACTTTGTGTCTGCATGTGGGTTTTGATGCTCCCAATCACAGTCACTCCCAGTATAACCCTCGCTGGCATACCAACAGATGTCAAACACTTTCACATGCCCTAGCCCATAGAACCTACAGATATCCCCTGTGGTGCATGTAGTCCTGTGCATTACTGCAGTGTGGCAAACTAAGTAGTTAGGTTGTGTATTTGTGGCCCTGGCAAAGAGTGTCAATGCGTGTCCATTAGAGAGTGTGGTTGTGGTGACAATGGCATCCATTCACATGGACAGCCATGTATGCCACACCTAATGTATGTCTACTATATGTCTATTGCAGATGTCACTCACCTACACACATATATGTTCTTACAGCACAGCAACATGTCACCTTTGTGGCACATGTAGTAACGTCATGGCACATGTAATAGTAATGAGTAGTCAGTCAGGAGTTTGACCCCTGTACTGTTAGGCGTGTTGCAGACGATGCTTAGGGTTAAGTCTCCAAGCCCTTCCCTGGTGTACTTTGCCTTTCCCACCCACACACTCTCTGGTGGATGTGAAGGAGTACACCTGCTCAGCAGCAGCATGTGTATTGTAAGTGATGGACATGGTCAGATGATTGCCTCTGCACCTATTGCAGTCCTCCTCTAGCTGATTGCATGTGGAACAGCTGTGATGGTGTTCCCATAGCCATTCGCATGATAAACACAGTACACTATCTAGGGAAAACATGTTGGTATTTTGTCATGACAGTCGCTGTGAGTGGTACCTGGATGTGGTGTTTCGACACAGCATCACAGATGATATCTGGATGTACCTCAAACATTATACTCAGTGGGAAATAGCCTAAAGACAGGAGGGTGATGTGCCACACATGACTACAGCATGTAAGTGTAGCTATGCTGCATTGAGACTACTGCCTGCTTTACATGTGTGTGGTAATGACTATTCTGCATATTTTAATACAGATATGACATTACTCTGTTCATGAGGGACCCCCATCTGTAGGGCCATCTGTGAACTGTTCAGTGTGTGCAACCATTTGTTTCCTATGTTACACACTGAACACACATCTGTGCACAGCAGAAGCATAGTGTGAGGATTGCAGACAGTACATGATGATAGGGATGTGTTACTGCCATTGCATCCCTGACTGGACATGTGTAACATGAAACTGTGGTATGACAGACACTGTCTGGGGTTCCCAGTGACAAGCCAATAATGGGCATCTGTTCATAGCTGTGGTCATATGTCTACTACACGCATTGTACAGATGGCATGCAGTATATATGCATGTGTTGTGCTCCCTCTGTAAATGCATAATATCTGTTAAGTTGGGTTGATGGTGATATCTATGCATACTGTTGTAGGTAATCCTGTATGCTGGTGTCTATCACCAAGCCATATGTGAGTTTAAACTGCAACACCATAGGCCGAATGGGTTGGGAGGCCCCAGCAGAACCTCCTGTCCCACTTCAGCTGAACATGGCACTGGGCACTAGCACATCTGGGGTCCAACCTTGGACATCAGCCTCTGTTGGCTCCGCACCACCTTCTGGTGGTACCATCACTGAGGATGGAGCATGTCCCCCCAGGAGCAGGACCAGACAGGTACATGTCTGCTGTTGTGCGGTCCCGGACGTGTTGCGTTGGGGGCTCACTAAGGGGTTCCAAAGCCAGATACGCAAGCTCAAGGGTGGAGTGCCACATTTAAAGGGTGATGCTGCCCCTCCTGGACAGCCCCCAGCACTGCCTCCTTTGAAGCTGTTTAGGTGCAGTGTTGGCTGCCCATGGCTGGGGACCTCCATCCCACTGTTCCCATGGTCTTGTGAATACCGAACACCCATCCCCGCCCGGGGTGTATTCCCCCCACATGTGTCATATACCAACACTGTATGCTGTCTTGTCTGTGATCCTACACTACCTAGCCTCCATGGCCATACCTACACTCCTTCCCCTACATCCAACCCTCTCCTACAGAAACATAAGGCCAATCGGCTCCTAGGACTACATCTGCCCTATACATAGCTGTCCATTTCACGCACGTGTCCGCTGGACACGTAACTTTTGTAATATGCATCACAACATACTCCTGTTATCCTCATCCCTGTCCCTCATGCGCACGATTCTGGTATGCACATCACCCCTAAATGGTACAGATACACACGATGAGGATGACCCCATTGTACACACAACACTACCAGTCCCTGTATGATTACCCCATGTACCTTTATCATGATGATGATGTAGGCACAGCACCTTGCAAGAGTACTGTTCACACATAATGATTGGACAGGTACTGTTGTGTTAATGTACATTACATGCACAGAGTGATGTATACAGCCAATGTACAACTATTTGTGTGTATGAATGACACATGTCTGTCTGAGGGAGTCTTGAAATCACATAGAACAACACCACTACATAATACATGCATCGCTGGTGTTTCCTGTTTCATTCGTTTGTTGCCACATGGTATGTTCCTGATATATCTCTATAGATGTATGTCCTATATACTGGACATACTTTGGAGGTCTCTGTTGGTTTTGCAGATTTTTATTTAGAGCCTCTGAGTATGTTTTCATGTATTTATATGTGTTTTTTGCCAGTGTTGGTTTAATGGGTCTATGTGAGACTGGTGGTGTGAGGCAAGTATTTCCCTTCTCCTCTTGACTGTTTGATCCAGTCTTGGGTTGAGAGAGCTTAACCTCCAGTTTGCCTGTATAATTGCATCTCTCGCATGTTTTAGTGTTTGGTGGTAGGAGGAGAGGGTTGTCTGTGTACATGAGGCAGTTGTAACATTGCCTCAAACTGCCGAGATTCACCAGTTGGACTGGAGAGTACACCTGAAACTGCCCTTTGGACATGTTTGGATAGGTACAGTGAACTGTTTTACTGGATGGCTGGTAAGGTTGAATAGAGAGCCTTGTCCTTCTATACATTACAGGAGGGTCTAGTGCTAGGGTTTATAAGTGCTTGCTATAAGTTTTGAGCTAGTAATGGGCTGAGAAATGAATGGCTTGAGTGCTTAAGTTGAAAGTTTGTCTATTTCCAAGGGAAAAATTGAAGAGGAGACTTTGTGGAGCCAGGAATAGTTTTACCCTAGCTAACCAAAACCAGGCAAATGCGGTATTTATAGCAGGGAAATGAAAGAGATAGAAATTAGCCCAAAATGGCCAATAAACTACTAATTTCTGGGCTGAAACCACTCCTCCAAGGACAGATAGGGTGCTCAAAGCTCCCTTCTCTCACAGGTGAACAAAGAAACTTCCTTCTATCCAAGTAAGTTATGGGCAAACACAGAGATTTGTAACACAGCCCTGAATTCAGCACTAACCTGAAAACTGGACTATACTAGCTTAGAAAGGCGGGAAGCAAGTATATATATATATATATATATATTTATTTATTTATTTATTTATTTATTTTTTCAGAAAATAAAGCAGATACAATAAAAAAACTTTAAATGCACAGAAAAGGATATTTATTGTTAAATATCGCAGATCAGAGTTGTAGTCAAAGTCCCTAGTAATAAAGTAGGAAGAAACACAAATACAGTAAAAGCAGATAAATAAAGTGCAATTTTTTTGTTTTTATATATGTAAAACAATAGAAAACAAACAAACTGATTTAAACAAGTTACCCAATTAACCAAAAAAAAGCTCAAAACTGAGCCCTGTTCCAGCAGTCTTCAATCAGACAAGTTCTAACTGCACACTCCCGCTACTAGGGTGCAGAGGAACCTTCTCTAAAAAAAGATGGCCTGGATCAGTGCTCAAGTTATACAAACAAAGCTAGATTCAGCAGGCCTAACTCTGGCCTATGCTACAGCAACATGGTGCACCAATTTCAGAAACAAACAGTTCAAATAAGCAGGCACAATAAGCCTATGACCAGAAATTCCCAGCTCAGAAGGGCAAAATCCAGCCTCTCTTCCCACAAGAGTGCAGACCACAAACCCTCTTAATGTAGAATAACTGGCGTGAAGCCCAAGTGCTTAAGCCAGAACTAATACACTTTTAGAATAGCAGATACTGGGCCTTCAATCAACAATTCCCAGCGTATAATGAGGACAATTCATCATCTCAGCACTTCTAGACCTGAATGTCAAGAATATTTGATGTCAGGTCTGAAAACAAAACAAAAAAGTTGAACACAATCTTTGTCCCAAAATGCTCTGATACTAAGAACACTTAAGAACAACCTTGTGTGTGAGCACAGTGGTCTTTATGGGTAATTCAGTAACAATCTGCCATTAGGATTAAGGTCAGACGAGCTGCTCCTCCATGTTTCAGTTTTTCTTGTATCAACGTCATCTTTCAAAGCACAGTTGAAGTTTCTCAGGAAAACAAGAGCATCAGGAAGTGGCACCCTGTCATGCATGGCTCCTATCATGTATGACAAAGCAAAATATTCAAAATAGTTGCTTATTGCACTCACATGTTCACAGGTACTTCCAAGGCTAATGATCTGTGAGGATCTTAAGAAACCTATCCTTACATTCCCAGTGGTAGCTCTGTTTTGGCTTTCTTGTTTAGTGTGTGAGTAACGCAGAATCATGTAGAACAAAAATATACTGGAACATTTATTTGTTATCCCTATCCATAAGTGAAATCATTGCTAAATGGGGCTGAATATGTAGTTTTCTATCCATTCATTCAAATTACATCTGAATGGAGTAAGAGAAGTACTTTGCATTATGTGGAGTGGAAGTTGGTTTCACAGAAGCAGTATTTTCTGTGATACATACCTATCCCTCCGGCTTGTCCAATTGATATCACAAAAGAGAATGAGATCTCTTGTGAAGGTCTTCACACTGCATTTGGACATGTGAGTATATAACAGGTCAGAATGACTAGGTTCTATTAAGGCTCTATACTCATGGCAGAGCTCATCAGTTTGTAGCCTGTCTGAGACAGATACGAGGAACAACAGTCTGCATAATTTTTATGATGTAGGCCCTCAACTTTTATAGTGAGAAAGCATTTTTGTCTTTCTAGTTGTGACAAGTGCATAGCAAAAGAGGAATTGTACTGAATGACTGCCCTAATGAGAGCCAAGTACCCCAGAATGATTATATACTTTGACTTATACCTCTCAAATTCTTAGTGCAAAAAATCTGGACAAAGCCTAAATTAATGGGGGCAAAGTTTCAAAAATATGAACAGATTTTAAATAATGTTCTTAGAAACTTTAAAAAGTTGTTAATAGCAGGATTTGTGTTACATGCATTTTCTGCAGAGTATGAAGTCTGGATCTCAAAAGTATGCCATTATTTTGTGACTTCAGTCCTCGGGATTTGCCATGAAACCACAAGTTTTATGAGGAACAGGCCAAAAATCTGAGGCAAAAATCTGGACATTCTGCAATAATCTGGGCAGTTGAGAGGTATGCCTAGGCACCATGTTTTAAATATAAACTGTGCAAATAAAATAAATTCCTTACAACAGTGGATACTCGGTGATCAAAAGACAGCTTCTTTTTTACATAGGTAGTCAGATCACTGATTACAGGATCAACTTTTGTGTAGTGGGGTTGTCAATGTTATAGTTACAAGGAAAGTTATGCTTGCTGATGGATATTTTCATACATTTTTTGACATTTAGATTTAGTCCATGGTTTGACGACAGCTATTTGTTTGGGTATGGCCTTCTTGGAGGATATTAGTGTCCTCTGGGGAGTGTATGGTGGCACTCTGATAACAGTCACCTGCAAACTTTGTCAGACATCAGTCTTTTACATTTACTTTGACCTCTTTGAAGTAATGGCAAAGAGGAGTGGCCAAAGGACTGAACCCTGGGATAAATCTCAAATGATGTCTTTTGGAGGATGTAGAACCACCTAACCTAAATTCCTAGGCTCTAGTTCTGAGTTAATAAGCTCTCTAATGAGTTACATAGAGACTTACATTTACGTTTACATTGGGAGAGTTTATCTCTGATACCAAAGTGTCAGATAGGCTATAATATCTTTGTAAGGCCTTGGTATGTGGTGTGTATTTATTTGCCCTCATTCATTGCTTCAGTAACCTCCTCAAAGAAGCTGATCAGTTTAAGTAGTTGGGATCTGTCCTTGATAAATCTGAACTGGTTTGGGTGGAGTGTTTGTAGGTTACCTATGTCTTTTTTTATTAATTCCATAATGATCCTTTCCATAGCCTTACAGCTGACGCTGGTCATGCTTATGGGTCTATAATTACCCAGGTCCACTGACATCTTAACTTTGTGCAAGGAAATAGCTTTTGCTATCATCCATTGATCTGGCACATAAACTGTTGGTGCCTGATACTGAATAACCTCCTGGGGGGGGGGGGGTCTGTCAAGTCCTATTACAGGCTAGCCTGAAGTCAGTGTGGTATGTTATCCTGTCACATAGCTGTAGCATTCCTGACCTTGGAAAGTGCTTTCAGTACATGTATTTGGAAGATTTGATGGGGGTATATATATACATATGTGCTCTAGGCGTATAGCAGCAAAGGGAGGGTAAAGCTTGAGCTAAGCTTGTCTGACAGTAGATTAGCTCCATTTGCTGAGTTCAAGAGTTGTCCTTTATTTACCTCATAAACAGCACTACCATCTATCTTTATTATGCATACTGCTTTTTACACACATTAAGTCCAGACACACCTCAAAACACTTTAGGTTACTATATTCACTCTTTCTTTTGATTATCAAAGTAATAATTAGGGTGGAGTGAAGGAGGTGGCTGCCTCAGATGTAGGGACAATCAGCAGTTACCAATGGGGAGTGAGTACAGTACCAGTATTCATCTTCACTACTTCATAAATTAATGCCTATACTGCATTTTCAATTTATGTTTAAGGTCAGTGTGTGATACAACCCGTAGCAAGCAGCTTGCTTCAGTTACAGAAGTACAGAAGACTTTTTTTGGTACTTAAGTTTGGATCGAGGGACTACCAGTTTGGGGAAATGCACAGGACAACAGTTGACCAGCTGTGGCTCTGGAGTTCATTATAATTCATTTTTTCAGGTTTGTTTTTTTAATTTATTTTTTCAGGTTAGTTTCTTTACTGGAATGAGTATTAAAAGGTTTGGAGTTGCAGAAGACTGGCAGTTATTATCTTCTGTTGCACTTTCAAAATATCTTGTTTCTGTTGTTCACTGCTACCTTTTCCAATCATCTGTAGAGAATGGGAAACTCATGGTAGATTGCTACATAATTTAAGTTGATTCAAAGCTGTCCCTTAGAGATGGCCATTTTTTGTTGTTTTCTTGTTAAGATTGAATAAAGAAATGTTTTGATTCATAAGACACTATTGTGAGGTACATTTAAAATACACCTAAGTACTATAGCTCTTGTTCATTTTAAATATCATAGCAAAAAAAAAAAAAAAAAAAAAAAAAACAAGCAGAAATGTCTTATTTGTACACAAAATGCCTGTGCCTGCATCCCCAAAGAAGAGTGGTCTTGTTTCCATGGCCTATGTCTTTACTATAAAATTAAAGATTAGTATATATAATAACGTAATTATACTAGATATATCTATAATTTACAAAACATTGATTACTCTAGCCAAAGCTACATTTTTTTGCTGCCTCAGTTATACTCTTTTAATCAGACATATTGTTGGTGGGACAGTTGATGCTCATATACTGGGAAAATGTAGTCTCATCTAAGATTAATTTGTACACCCAGACTTAAACTGCATTATGCCTGAATACTCCCATGTACAGTGGTTTCTCACTGTAATAGACTTGCCATACCTAGCTTTAATTGTTTCTGTCACTGCATGATCACTGAGGTGCAGAAGGGAATCCTGTGATGATGTGTACAAATTATGAGAAAAACTAAAGGATATGAAAGTCCCAGAATGGAAGCAAATATTTTAAATTGACTATCTAATAAAAAGAGAGCAGTTATATGAGGAAAACTGAAATAATGAAAGGTGAAACAATGAAGCAACACATACTTCAGTGTTGGAACCAAAGTCATTTATTTACATTTGTGTCAGAAATTACAATGGTATTGAAAACCAAATCCGTCCTTTATAATGATGAGACAGGATTGCTGCAATAGTCCTAAATGTGAAATGATGTCAGATAGACTTGATGACTGGGCTGGATCAAGCATGACGTGATCTAAGCAGTTGCCTAAGGCATCATGATGGCAGTGGGACTCAGCCACAACATGAATTTTAAAAGAATCATTTTCTTAATTTGTGACCACATACTGTTACTTTAAGAATAAAAAAAAGTTTTCCAGCTTTGTCTACATCTTGTTGCTTCCTGCTTTCAGTCAAAGAAACAGCAGCAGAGATGGCAAGAGATTTAAGCAGAAAGGGAATGTAGAAAAAATGTCATAGCAGTTGGAATTATGCTGACTGAACTCTTGCAGAAGTGTTTTGAGTTATGCTACAATGCTGCAGCTTCGAGTACTGTTGATCGGTTTAGCATTTGGAATTATGCTACATTTAATACAGGAATGCAACACTGTTTCTGTGAGTGTGTGTGTGTGTGTTTTAATTAATATGGAACACTTTGGGTAGTGTGTGTTTAAATGAAATAAATTTGAAATATGTGCCTTTGGTCATTATTATTATTTTATTTTTTGACACAAACATCTGAGAAGGATGAAGTCAACAATGCAGCTATAATTTTTGGGTTTAGGGATGTCTGTGTTTTTCAGCTCAGCAGAGCCAGTCATTTTCAAAATTAAAAAAGTGATTTGTCTGTCTATATAGGACTAGCATACATTTTTCTAAAGTAAATTGGATTACTTTACCATGGCCATTTTAATCGCAATCAGATATTCTGTTATGTACACAGCTGATGACAATATGGCAGTAGTTTTTGAGAATGGAGATTAGTGGATTATAATGATCAGTTTGAGTGTCCTTTTATGAATGAAATGTTCTGAAATTATTACTTATGGTATTGTTATTTCAAATATTTTGTTTCACTTCTTACTGAAAAATGTTCAAAACTACAAATTTGAAAATATACTCTCACAAACCTTGCTGTATTAAACAAGAATTATATTGTAAAGCAATCAGGAAAGTGAATTAAAGAATACATGCATTTATGCATGGTCCTAAACATGTGTTCAGGGGCTCACAAATTGAAAACAGTCCAGGACCCAAGATACACTTAATCCACCACTGACCAGATGAATTTTCAATGACCAGCTACTACACAGACAGGGACTAAATGTGGAGGTGTCTCCATTTACATCAAAAATATACCTCAAGGCTGGTCAGACAGGACAATGCACTTGAGCTTCTTCATGTTCAAATCACCATAGGAAAAATACAATACTACTTTCTTGCAAGCTGGTCCCCCTCTATGACCCAGAAAACCCATACCATGTATTTAAACCCAATACAATATTCTTGGGCAACTTAAAGTACCCTGCTGTTAACTGGGAATCATACATGACACAAAAAGTATAAGAAGGAGATTCTTGGATTGTGTAAACACAAACTCCATGGACCACATTGTGACTACACCAACACGGGGTGCAACCATACTTGATCGATCTTCACTAATATGGGAGAGTGCTGCACATCCCCTAGTGTAATGTCTTCTCTGATAAGGTCAAACCATAAAACGATCTCCTTCAAAGTAAAAATAAAATCTGGACCCTAGCTAACCCTGCAGTATGCAGAAACTACACTAAGGCTAACTTCTTACTATTGAGCGGTAACTTGGCATAATTTCAAGCCACCATAAACCCTGAGAACACTGCTGCATATGCAGAACTGTTCACAGAAACCATATACAAGCATGTTGATAGCTGCATAGAGGCAGCTGTACCCACCAGAGAGAAGTACAGAACTAACTCAAAATACAAGCCACCCTGGCAGAGTCATAACATCAGTGGGCTGTAGAACATAAGGAAGAAAATCATGGCAAAAAGTAGGATGTGCAGCATTCAGCATGATAAAAGTGCTATCATTAAACTAAACAAACAAATCAGAGGAAAGATAAAGTCTACCAAACACAAATCTGAAGTAAATTTGACCTCCCAGGACAAAGACATCCTCAAGGCATTCTTTAGCTATGTCCGAATACTCAAAGGCCATAAACATTATGAATAGAGATCATTGTAAATGGAGTCAACTATACTGAGCCAGAAGATATAGCAAACCTACTGGCCAACAAATTCAGCTTCAACTTTACCCATCTCTTCCCATCAACTTTTCTTCAGGAAATACCATCAAATATAACTCTCCCTACTATCACTAGGGAAAAGGTCCTTAGTGCTCTCTGTAAGGCCAAGAATACTGCATCAGTGTTCCCAGACAATATCTCAGGATGCCTTCTAAATAGAATGAAACATCATCTCTCAGGCCCTCTGGAATTGTTATTTAACTGTAGCCTCCAAAATGTTTTTGTGCCTCATGAATGGAGAACAGCAACAGTTATCCCTCTGCACAAAGGTGAACCATCTACAGAAGATGGAAACTACAGACCTGTAAGTATCACTAGTCTCATATGGAAAGCCATGGAAGTAATTATGATGGAAATGATCAATAATGGCATAGGAAACCTTCAGACAGTGGACCCAACTGAATCTGGTTTCATTACGGACAGGTCATGCCTACTCAACATGGTGGACTTCTTTTAGACGATCACCAAAGCAATGGATGAGGACAAAATTGTTCACATTGCATACTTTGACCTGGCCAAGGCATTTGACACAATCCCATCTTGGGCATTGTTGACAAACTTAAGAGGTTAAGTGCAAACCCTTATGAAACCTGGCAAATATCCAGATGGCTCACAGACAGGACCCAGGAAGTTACAATTTGGGAGTACCACCCCTACAAAAATACCAGTCACAAGTGGAGTCCCTCAGGGATCAGTTCTGGGGCTGCTTCTTTATGGCACTTCCTTCTCTGATGTCAAAGTCAATGTCAGTGGCCTCTGGCTGACTAAATTTGCAGATGTTTGCAAATTAGGAGCTTTCCTTGTATCACTCATTGACACAAATGTTCTCCATGAAGGGCTGACACAGACAAACAACTGATGCTACAGCCATGAACTAAAACTAAATACAAAGAAATGCATAATAATATCCTTCAGGAAGTCATCCACCCCTGGTTCATAAGTTCATAGGTAGATACTAGGCTATTAGCCCTAGGGCATAATTAAGCCTAGCCATACATGTTGTGCTATAGCACTCCCTCCCAGGTGGTTTAGTTTCCTGCAACCCTGTCGAGCAGGGCTTTAAAATTGATTCCCGGGGTGAATTTCCTGTTTCCCATCCACTCATCCATATTTCTCTTAAAGTGTGCCAATGAGCAGCTCTGCCTTATATATATGGGGACCCTGTTCTAGAGCAAGGGGAGTCTCTGGGACACAAATCTGTTCCTCCAACACGTCCTGTTTATTGATGATGTTAGGTTTATGTCTCTTGAGTGTGTAGCTCTGGTGGATTGGGTTTGCCTAAGGTGGAGCATTTTTAACAATTTGGGGTTTGACATAGCCTTGTATGTCAGGCAGAGATAACCTCTGAGTAGCCGGTATGTGACTGAGTACAGTCTGAGTTTTTTTAGCTTCATTGCATAGGGTATCTGTTTAAGGCACTTCATCCTCTTTGTGAGGCACTTTTGAGGCCTCTCCAGCTGCTGCAGATGTCTTGCTAGGTACATCCCGAATGGGGCATTATATTCAATAATGGGTCTAATTAGTGATTACAGGGGGGTAATAACTTCCTTATTCCAAGATGCAAACCCCTTTTGTAATAAGGTGGGCCATGTAGAAGGATTTTCTAACCACTTTAGCAATGTGGTTGTCGAAAGTGAGGTTACTCTCTACCTGAGTCCCTAGGTCCCTTATCACACTCTCTGTGATAAGTGGACTGCCACTTATGTTGTAGTTCACAGGTACTTGGTTTTTCCCAGGGGAGATAACAATGCACTTTTTGGCATTTAGTTTGAGGCCATGGTTTTGGCACCATGTATCTGTATCCATAAGACCCTTTTGAAGGATGTCAGCATCACTAGGATTCTCTATTATGGCTCCCAGTTTGCAGTCATCTGCGAACTTTGTTAGCCATAGTCCCTCTGTGTTTGCTTGTACTTCTGAGAAGCAGATACCAAACAGGAAGGGTCCCAGGACTGACACCACTAGACACAGGTTTGGAGTTTGATCTAGCATTTCCTATTCTGACTGAATGGGTTCTATCCATGAGCCAGTTTGCAACACATCTTTTTACATAGGGGTTTATATTTAGGTTGGTGAGTTTGTCTATAATTCCTGAGTGGGGAATGGTATCAGAGGCCTTTGCAAGATCAAGGTATGCTGTGTGAACCACCTTGCCCTCATCTATTGCTTTAGTGACCATTTCAAAGAAGTCAACCAGATTTAGGAGACATAACCTTCCCTTCACGAACCCAAACCAGGTGGGGTCCAGGGTTTGTAGGTTCCCAATGTCATTGTTTATGAGTTCCATGATGATGTGCTCCATAGCCTTGCAGATGAGACTCGTCAGGCTGATAGGGCAGTAATTCCTGGGTTCAGTGGTTGTACCTCCTTTGTGGAATGGTATGACTGTTGCTGTGCGCCACTCTATGGGCACATAGCCTGAAGTTTGGCTATGGTTAAACATGGTATTAAGATGAGGGGTTAATTTATTTTGGAGCTCATGTAACACACAGCCTGGGATGCTATCTGGTCCCATGGATGCTGTGTTTCTTGCCTTGGTGAGGGTTGTTTTCACCTGAGTGTCTGTAATTTTAGGGGCAGCACAATCTTCTGGTATGGATATGAGCCCTTTGGGGGGAGAGGGTGAGCCGAAATTTGCAGTGAACCTATCTGCCAATATATTGGTGATATCAGTTGGTTCCATGAATTTTGAGCCATTTTTATGAGGATTCTTAGTTTTTTGCTAAGGCTTGTCAGGGAGCCCCTCCATTCCTTGTTTTTTATTTTTCTTTTCAGTAATTTCTTTCTTCTATTATAGAGCTTGTTTATGGCTGGGGTCCACCAGACTGGTTTCCTCTTTTTGCAGGAGTGGGTCTTGGTCTTGTTTGGGATAGCATGGTCCATGCACTCATGTAGGTGCTTGTAGAGTGTTTTTGAGTAGGATATAGCAGATTCAGTCATATTGACATTCTGCGTGGGAGTAACGAAGTTTGCCACCTGTCTTGAGTAGCATAAAGTTTACTTTGGAGAAGTTTTTCACCATGGTTTCTTTTGGGATGGGGGATGGGGGTGGTATGTGGATATCTAGGGTGATGAGTTTGTGGTCTGATCTAACCAATGAGGAATTTACTACAGGTGTAGCACATTTGTCCCCCATGTTGGTGATGACCAGGTCCAGTATATTTTTACCTCTTGTGGGGGTGTTTACAAGCTGGTCCAGAGCATTGGAGTTAACGTACTCCAAGAAGTGTTGAGCAAAGGCATTAGTACTTTTGTAGCTTTCCCAATTAATGTTTGGGTAAATGAAATCATCTAGTATAAGGGTGTTTGGCTGGGCTTTCATGTTTTACAATACCTCGAGGAAAGTGGAGTGAGTGTCCTGGCATAGGGCAGGTGATCTGTAGCAAGCTACAATCTGAATTGCATTTTTGCCCATTGTTAGTTGCACTTGGATGATCTCTGAGGCATCATACTTTGCAACTAGTTTGAAAGTGTGGTTATCCCTGATGAATACGGATACACCTCCTCCCTTTGTATTTCGGTCCAGGTTTTGTGGCTGAAATGTGTGGTATGAGTTGTAACTTGGAATCACTGGGATGCTCTCTTGAGCCTTGAACCAGGTCTCCATTACTGCACAAATATCGATGTTCTCCATGTTGAGGAATGCCTCAAGAGAGTGCATTTTGAGGTTTAAACTCCTAGCATTTAGCAGCATGACCCTCAGTTTATTATCGCTAGTACTAGTTACAGTGGTGGATTTGTTTTTTTGAGCCTTGCCTAAAAAAGGCACTATGGGGGTGTCAAAAGCCTTAGCCAGTATCCTGAATCCCAGGGGTGACAGGTGTAAGCCATCTCTGGCAAAGCATCAAGGCTTGTCGAGCATGTCATCCCAGGCAGACAGATACTGGATCCCCTTTGAATGATACCAAAAACTTAGCCAGTTGTTGAAATTTATCATTTTTTCTTTGTTCTGTGGTATCATACTTGGTGAGGGTAAGATGCTACTCAGGGCTAGGGTCATACCTGCCTTGATTACATAATCAGAGAGCTCTTCTATGTCCCTTTTCATGTAGTCCAGGGAGGTACGTCTCAGGTCATTCACAGCAACATGGACAATGACAGAGTCATATTTGTACTTGTTTTGGAATGACCTGAGTGAGTGGGTAATGTTGAAGATTCTGGCACCTGACAAGCAACTGACAGTGACCTTTTCCTGATCCAGCCTGGTGAGAGGGACATCGGTGTGCCTGACTATGGAGTCACCTATTACAAGTGTGTTAGGTATGGTGTTTTGCCTTAGGAGCTGTGGTTGTGTGGTACACTGGTTTTTGTGGTTATGTGATGATTGCAGTGTGTTTGTGGGTGTAGGTTGCTTGCATGTCTGCTTTGGAGGTCTCTGTTATTTCCGAAGATTTTTATTTAGAGCCTCCAAATATATCTTTATGTATCTATGTGTGGGGTTCGCATTTGGATGTATGGTGGTCTCTGTGTAGTAGGTGGTGTGCTGCAGGTTGGTACCTTCTCCTCTTGACTGTCAATTCCAGTTGTGACTGGAGAGAACTTTGCTTCAAGTTTAGCTATGTAAGTGCATCTCTCTCAGATTTTGGCGTTTTGTGGTAGGAGGAGAGGGTTGTCTGTGTACATGAGGCAGTTGTGACATTGCCTCAGGATGCCCAAATACATCAGGTTCTGAGAAGCAATAAATGCCAGAAAACAAGTGTTTAGGCGGAAATAGCAGTAAACAGCAAGAAAAAACAAATAAATGGTACTTAAACTCTCTAAAGTCTCTCCTTTTGTCTTTCTGGCATTGTAGGTCTCTACAGCATACCTGAGCAGGATCTGCTGAGCTTATACAGACTCAAAAACCACGCAAATGCGTTTTTTATATCAGAAAGATTAAAGAGATATAATTTAGCCAAAAATGGCCAATAAAACTACAGTTTCTGGGCAGAAACCACTCCTCCAAGGACTGGTAGGCTGTTTAGAGCTCCCCACTCTCACTGGTGAACAAAGAAACTTCCTTTTTGCCCAAGTAAGGTATGGCCAACACAGAAGCTCAAACACAGTCCAGGTATCAGCAGGTATCTAAAACTGGACTTTTCTAGCTTAGTAAGGCAGGAAAATAGCAATATATATTTTTTTGTTTTTTCAGAAAAAACTGTGGAAACAGGTAACAAACAATTTTTACAGTGGTAATAATCATATTGACAACATACCCCTAAGAGCTGTCCCTGTAGTCAGGGACTTGGAGACTCTCATAGAGATTAATCTAGCCTTTGATCATCACATGTGTACAGTAGTGAGGAAATTATTCTTTGCTGTGCAATGTATAACCAAAGGTGTGTCATGTAGGTTCAAAGAAGTTATTGTTCCACTGTTTTTGGCATTCATCAGACCTATCATTGAGTATAATACCTCCTTTGGTATGTACCCAACCAGGCATATCCAACAAGTTTAATGTCTACAGAGGTTCCTCATTAAAAGAGCACAGGGTGTGAGTAACATGTCCTACGCAGACTACCTCAAGGCCCAATCCCTGTACTCTCTCCCACAGGCTGTTGAGGGGAAATCTATGCCTGGCATACAAGGCATTGTCAGATGCCAGTTTGATGGGCCTCCTGCATATTCGCAAAACAAACAGCACCAGAATTACCCATTTAAAAGACTTAAACCTTGCCTATCATATAAATATGACCTGATAGAGAGACAGGTATGCATCTCAGAGACTACCCCTTCTCTAGAGCAGGCTCCAAATTCATGTTCATAGGTTCATAGGTTCGTACTAGGCTATCTGCCCTAGGGCACTTATAAGCCTAGCCAGAGTTTATGTGGCCTACACCACCCCTTAGGATGAGAATACTATACCCTTTTAGGGTTTAGTTTACTATGCCTCTGTCTAGTAGTGACAAAGAGATGACCCCCGGGATAAACCTACGATCTCCCATCCACTCGTCGAGATTTCTCTTGAATAGAGTCAGTGAGGGGCTCTGCCTAACATGGACTGGGATTCTGTTCCAGAGTGTAGGGAGCCTCTGGGTTATGAATCTATCCCTCCAGCACGTTCTATTTATTTCTGTGTTGAGGTTTAAGTCACTTGTTCTCGTGGCTCTGATGGATTTGGATTTTCTGAGGTGGAGCATGTCCATTAATTCAGGATTGGACATGGCCTTGTACGTCAGGCACAGATCACCTCTGAGTAGGCGGTATGCGACTGAATAGAGCTGGAGTTTTTTCAGTCGGGCAGCATATGACATATGTTTAAGACCCTTTATCCTCTTGGTGAGGAACTTTTGGGGACTTTCCAACTGCTGCAGGTGTCGGGTGAGATACATCCCAAATGGGGCATTGTACTCAATCATTGGCCTGATAAGAGAAGAGTACAGGGCACAATGACCTCTCTTGATCTAGATGTGAAACCCTTCATGATAAGGTGGGCAATATAGAAGGTCTTCCTAACCACTTTGGCTATGTGAGTGTCAAATGAGAGGTTACTGTCAACCTGGGTCCCTAGGTCCCTGATTACCTCTTCCGTACTTAATGGATTACCGCCTATGTGGTAATTTGTTGGTACCTTGTTTTTCCCAAAGGGTATGACTATACATTTTTTGGCGTTTAGCTTAAGGCCATGGCTCTGGCACCAATTATCCGTTTCTATGAGGCCTCTCTGAAGGATGTTTGTGTCTGCTGGAGTATCAATTATGGCCCAGTTTGCAGTCATCTGCAAACTTTGTCAGCCACAATCCTCCTATGTTTGCCTGTACCTCGGAAAAATAAATGCCGAACAAGAGGGGTCCCAGGACTGATCCCTGTGGGACACCGCTTGTGACTGGCTTAGAGTCTGACATAGCTCCAGCAACTCTGACCCTGTGGGTTCTGTCCTTGAGCCAGTTTGCAACCCATCTTGTGACATATGGGTTTACATTTAAGCTGGTGAGTTTGTCTATGATGCCCAAGTGGGGTATTGTGTCAAAGGCTTTTGCAAGGTCAAGGTAGGCTGTGTGAACTGCCTTACCCTCATCAATGGCCTTAGTGACTGTTTCAAAAAAGTCGACCAAGTTCAGAAGGCAGGATCTGCCCTTGACAAAACCAAATTGGGTAGGATCCAATGTCTGTAGGTCCCCAATGTCTTTGTTTATGAGTTCCATAATGATCCTCTCCATAGCTTTGCAGACCAGGCTCATCAGGCTTATGGGGCGGTAATTTCCAGGGTCCGTAGAAGCACCACCTTTGTGAAGTGGGACCACTGTTGCCGTACGCCACTCTTTGGGTACGAATCCTGTGGTAAGGCTAAGATTAAACAGCAGCCATATGTGTGGGTTTAGTTCCTCTTGGAGTTCATGTAGCACACAGCCCGGGACACCATCCAGTCCCATTGATGCTGTGTTTTTAGCTTTAGAGAGGGCGGCTCTCACCTGGGCATCTGAGATGTTAGGGAGGCTACACTCTGCTGGGATAGTTATTTCTCCTTTTGGGCGGCTGAGCGAGGAGAAATTTGCACTGAACCTGTCTGCCAGAATGTTGGCAATGTCAGTGGGTTCAGTGTATTTTGTGTCATTTTGGACTAACTCTGAGCATATCTGGGAGTTTCCACCCAGGTTTCTAACATAGCTAAAGAAGGCCTTTTGATTGTCTTTTGTGTCATTTGCCATTTTTCTCTCAAAGTTGGCCTTGGATGATTTTATGAGTGATCGTAGTTTTTTGCTAGTACTGATCAGAGATGCCTTACCTTTTAGGGATTTTGCTCTGTCATGTAGTAGCTTCCTCCTTCTGTTGTAAAGTTTGTCTATGGCTGGGGTCCACCAGACCGGTTGCCTGCCTTTGGGGGAATGGGTCTTGGTTTTATTTGGGATTGCATGATCCATGCATTCTTGAAGGTGCCCATAGAAGGCATTTGCAAAGGATTCAGCAGTGTGGGTTGTGGGTTCCACTGGCCCAGGGGCCTTGAAAGATACCACTTCAGTCTTAAGAAGTGTGAAGTTTGCTTTTGAGAAGTTCTTCACTGTGGTCTTTTGTGCAGGGGGTGGGGGTGGGATGTGGATTTCCAGTGAGATTAATTTATGGTCTGATCTTACCAAAGAGGGATGTACTTCCGGTGTGGAGCATTTTGTCCCCATGTTTGTGATGATCAGGTCTAGTATATTGTCTCCTCTTGTGGGAATGGTGACTAGTTGTTCCATTGCATTTGAGTTTATGAATTCTAAGAACCTTTGGGCTAGAGTGTTGGGGCTTGAGTAATGTTCCCAGTCTATGTTTGGGTAGTTGAAGTCTCCCAAAATGATGGTATTTGGAGAGACATTCATACTCTCCAGTGTCTTCAGGAAGGCTGTGTGGGGTTCCTGAGTTTGAGAGGGTGGTCTGTAGCATGCTACAAACTGTAAGGCAGTTTTGCCTATGGTTAGTTGCACCTGGATAGTCTCCGATGCTTTGTGCATTGCCACTAACCTGGAGGTGTGGGTATCTTTGATGAAAATGGATACTCCCTCTCCTTTTGTGGTTCTGTCCAAGTTTTGGGGCCGGAAAGCATGATATGAGGTAAAACCTGATAGTGCTGGGGTGCTCTCAGGAGCCTTGAACCAGGTTTCAGTCACTGCACAGACATCGATGTTCTCCATACTGAGGAGGGCTTCGAGGGCGTGCATCTTGAGGTTTAGACTTCTGGCATTGAGCAGCATTACCCTTAGTTTTTTTCCACTTGTGTTTTCTAGGGAGGTAGGTTTGTCATTTGAGCCTTGCCTAAAAAAGGCACTATGGGTTGGCAAGAGCCTTGGCCAATATCCGGAAGCCCAGGGGTGACAGGTGCAAACCATCCCTTGCGAAGCAGCGTGGCTTGTCAAGCATGTCATCCCAAGCAGACAGACACTGGATCCCCTTAGAATGACACCAGTAATTAAGCCAATTGTTAAAACTGATCATTTTGTCTTTGTACTGTGGCATCATGTGAAGCAGAGTTCCTCCCTAAACCAATTCAAGAGAGAAACAGAAATTTCATGACTGTGTTGGCACCTATGCTTCTAATGGACACAGGTAGCCCGTAAATGGTCTAACTCCCAACTCCCTGTATGAAGATGTTTCACCTTCCAAGCCACTGTTTACACTTATAAAGGACACCAGAACCTGTCAGAGATTTAGGATGCATTGCTAGCCTTAAAAAGGCCCCTATGAATCCATGAACATATGAATGAGTTTAAAGGAAAGAGAAGCCTACGTTGCACATGCTAAGTCATTTCCAATGTGAGACTATTTTGTTTAGCAAATGGCCATCAGTTTTTGTGCAATAAAATTTGAAATAAAAGTTAAAAATGAAATACAAATTTCTGTAATCACTGCAAATGTAGAGAAGAAAACATAATGCACACTGCCAGATTTGAACAGTGTTTATAGCAGCTATGAAGAGACAGGCAAGCAATGCAACACTGGTGTGACGATGTGGGGGTCAGGTCCATTACTTTGCCTAGATCCCCGTTTGACCATGATCCAGCTCATACCTCTCAACCTCTTAGAGCAATAAATCTGGATAAAGCCATAAATTAAAGTGGGACAAAGGCCCAAAAATATGGACACTTTTTAAATATTACTCTTACAAACCTAATAACAAATTTTGTATTAGCATGGATTTTCTGAAGGATATGAAGTCTGAAACTCAAATGTCTGCCATTATTTTCTAGCTTCATCATTCAATGATTTACCACTAATTTGCCAAAAAACATAATTTTATGAAAAATGGACCAAAAATTTGAGGCCATAATCTGGACATTATGTGAAAATCTGCACAGTTGAGAGGTATGATCCAGCTCGCCCTGAGGCAGCAAAATTGTGAACAATTTGCTTGAAGATAGGATGTAATGCAGAGATATAACACTGCACAAGGAAAAATTCAAGCTAATGTATTGATATGGTGAGAGGAACTTGAAAGAGACTCAGTAGGAAAAGGACTTGCATATTATGAAAAAAAAATCAAAATATGCACTGGAGTAAAGCAGTGGATAAAGACCATATGATGCCGGTGTGTGAAGGTCAAGGAGTATTATTGTAGGATGTTCACTGAGGTTGTCCTGCCATTATACCAGTAAGGGCACATCTGCAGTACATTGTGTAAATTTGGTGGACATACAGAAATGTGAAATTCTGCTAATAAACCACATAATGCAGTTCCCGAATAATAATAAATATGGAAGGTCTGGTTTATAAGCAGAAAATAAAAAATCTTGGAATATGTGCTTCTAGAGAGGAAAGAGGATGTGGAAATGAGCTGGACAAACCATGCTCTTTCTGGACAAGTGGGAAGGAAAAAGATTAGGATGAAGGAAAGCATAGCAGAAGAGGACATGAGTGAATGTGTGATAGAGGATGCATAATACTAAATGCAAGCATATACCTCTTCACAAAGATTACTCAAGGACCTAGGAGTGTACTGTCTAAGATACTGGTACAGGAAACTGCATCTGTGGGCTGACATAAGAAAGACTGATAAGCCTGGGGTATAGGCAGAGTGCATGCACAATCTCTTGCTGCATTACTCATGTTTAAGATGTAGGGATAATTACTAGCAATTGCAATATTTTTAATACAGACATTATATACATTTGCAAGTTATATCTAAACATGTCAAAAATCAAGTAAAATGTAACAGCAGAAAATTAAAACATGCTTATTTTATAACCAATGATATTATGTATGCAACAAAATATCCTGACTGTGTATTAAGAATATGTGATAATATTAAATGGTTGAAATCAACCTATTTTCTAGAAAAAAACTATGTTCAACTATTTTTAATTTTTAAAGTATGAGATAATTTAAAATAGGTTACAATCACTAAAAACACATTTTCTACTGAGCTATATTGTATACTTTATATAAAAGGTCCTTTGGCTACAAATGATAGAATACTTGACATGGCACTCACACATATGGGAGAGAGCTGCACCCACACACCGCAGTGGCACATTTTCACTGGTGAGGTCAGACTACAAAGCTGTCTCCTTTGAAATAAAAATTAACTTGGTTATCCCATCAAAACCTGTAGGAAGTATTCCAAAGCAAACTACATCCTATTAAGCAATAGTTAGTCAAAGTTCATTGCCCCTCCCAAACCCAAGTTCACAGCAACCTCTGTGTAATTGTTCACAGAAACCATCTACAACTATGTAAAGGCTGTATAGAGGTTGCAGTACTGACTAGAAGAAAGCCCAAAACAAACTCTGCAAACAAACCACACTGGTGGAATCCTAACCATAATAGGGGATATAATAGAAAGAAAAAAGGTCATTACTAAAATCAGGAAGAACAACTCTTATAATGATTGGAGCTCTCTTAAGAAACCGAACATGAAACTAAGAGGACTAATTAAGTCCAACAAGGTCAATTACAAGGTCAAGATACTCTCACAGGCTAATAACAACCACAAGGCCTTCTACAGCTATGTCTGAAACCTCAAAGGCAGCATACAACAGTAAGATAAAGTGATGGTCAATGGTGTCACCTTCACTGAGCACAGCAACATTGCAAATTTGCTGGATGACAAATTTAGCTAAACTTTCATCCTGTCACTCACCGCACCTCCAGACAAAATACCTACTGGCATAACTCCACAACTATTAACAGGGTGCAGTCCTTGGCAGTGCTCAGTAAGGCCAAAACCACAGTCTAAATGAGAACCAACAATATCCTGGGATGCCTTCAAAATATCTTGTACTACTTGAGTCACTTGTCAAATATATAGCATCCAAGCAGGCTTTGTAACATGAGAATGGAGAACTGTAATGGTTATCCCACTTCATAAGGGTGGACCATCAACCACCCCTGAAAATTACAGATCAAAGACAATGATTAGTGTAATATGCAAAGCCATGGAAATGATCTACAAAGAAATAGACAACATCCAGACAGCAGAGTCAATACAATTTGACTTTGTGAAGGGAAGGGCAGGCCTACTAATCCTGGTGGATATCTCTGAGAAGGTCACCAAGCAATGGATAAGGGGAAAATTGTGCATGACACCTTTTTGGACCTGGCTAAGGAGTTCAATAAAAGATTCCATTTGGGTATAATTGACAAAGTAACTGAGCATGGCATAAACCCTACATAACTTGCTGGATTTCCTACTGGGTCACAGGTAGCACCCAAGAAGTCAGGATTATTGAGACCACTTCCACTATGAGACTGGTCACCACTGTGGTACCACAAGGCTATATACTAGGACCTATCCTATTTGGTATCTATTTCTTGGAGGTAAAGGTTAATATCAAGGTCTTTTGGCTGACCAAGTTCACAGATGACTGCAAATATGAAGCTATCATAGATTCCCCATGACACAGACATCTTACAAAATTGTCTAACATAATGAATGACTAGTGCCAAAGTCACAGATTAAAGCATAGCGCCAAGAAATGCATTGTAGTGCCCCTTAGGGAAACAACCATCCAGGCTAATTACTCAATTGATAAGACATCCCTGAGTTGACCCTGTAGTCGGGGATCTGGGAACATGTGTGAACCGTAATCTGGTCTTTTGGACAAAGTAATAAGAAAATCATTCTATGCCACCCAACTTTTCAGTAAGGACATGGCATCCAGTGACCAAGGAATTCAGAATGCCACTTTATTCAGCACTTATCATACCCATCATTGAGTTTAATGCCTCCTTTAGCATGTAGAAAACCGGACATATGCAACAGCTGTAATACCCACAAAGTTTCCTTACCAAGCAAATTCCAAGTATAAACATGTTGTCTTATATGGATCACCTGAAATCTCTATCTCTATATTCCTGCTTCTACAGGTTACTGAGAAGTGATCTATGCCTGGCATGCAAGGCGTCCTCTGATCCAGCTTCAATGAACCTTTTGCCAGCCACAACATGAACGGCATCAGAGACTGTAGATCTAAAGATTTAAAATTTGCTTTGACATCAGTAAGACCTAATCCTGTTTAAGCATGACCTTGACCAATGGAGGGGAAATCAAAAATGTACCCTGGGTGTGACCCTCACATTTATGATTGACAGAAACAGTTAACAGTGCCCAGACTAATGTACCTTGCACATAACCTTTAGAAATGTCCTAAATAACATATCCACTAAATAAACATCTATAAGACAGATATACAATTGGGTGGATTGCACGACTAGGCTTATGCAGGCACTGGTTATCGTTAGCCGTATATACCAATGAGACTCTGATCCTATGAACAGACAGAGGATGACCACACACTGTTTTTCTTTCAAAGTAATTACTGTATAGAGTAATAAACTGTAAGACTTGCAATGTGCATATGAGACTGAATAGTTTTAGATTCAGTAAACTACGTGTAGCAGCACGCACCCCAACGCATGCACACACAGCTAAGGAATCTTTCGTGCAATGCAAATTTTATCTTAATTAGTTGAATTTTATGCAGATTAACCAGGAGGAGTGATTCAACAAGCCATAATACAGCTGTGTAGACTCCGTGTCCGTGTTAGTAGTGTATGTGGAAATTTTCCACATACAGGAGTCTACACTGAAAGAAGGGGGTATAAAAGTCCACAAATATGGACATAATTCTCCTGAAATAAGATTGCATACATAACTGTTCAAATTATACACTGGGGATGTCTGAAAACTACAGGGATTATATGAAAACAATATATTTTTTATTTTTTTAATTTCTGCATGTTTGCACTATGCACAACATTGCTCAAATATGTTTAACATAAAAACAAAATAAAAATTTGTAAAATAACACTTATAATGTACTTTAGAAAAATGTACTGTAAGCCCTTGTGTCGGGTCTGAAATTGTGTTTTCGTGCTGTTACTCAACTTACATGGCTATGAATAGTGTAGTTTCCAGGCTGTCGGCATGAATATTATACAAATGAGGGGTAAATGCCATGGATGTGTTGAATCGCTAAAGGGAGCAATTGTGTACGGATATCCACCTCTTGTAAGCTCCTACATGGTGTTTATATTCCCACTGGATGTGGATGACATCAGGGGGTGTGTCATATCACTTTTAGGATATTTTGTGCTTAGTGCAGATGTTTGCTCAACACATCACTTGCTGCAAACAGTTTGGTCATAGCTTAGCTTGTTCATATGATCCGACCATCTACAACCCAGTCATGACATAGCCAGCTATAAATGGAAACCGGATATATTCAATTAATAATATACAGTTCTGTATAAACTATGCTGCACAACACTGTACACAGTGCTGTATCATTCACTAAAGTCAGGCCTTTAAATCATGTCAATTATATCCTAAGCAGGAGAAATGCATCATAAATAAATCAATCTCACATGGTGAACCTACTCCAGAACTGTATAAAGTGTGCATACACCCTACATTCTGATTTTCCCTCAATACTCTGAACCATTGGAATAGAGACTTGGAAATCTTAACTGAGATAATGCTAGGGGCTGCAGCTTTTCTGCCTAGGTATGTGATAGATGCTGAAGTCAATGCTACTGGTGCTGCTGACAATAGGCCTACACCAAGAAGGAGAAGAGTGTTCAGGTCAAGGGTAACCTTCCAGGAGCTACATGAGCTGGAGATCGTAGAGCGTTACAGGGTGGACAGGGACATATTACAAGAATTCAATGAGCTCTGCCACCCTCAAATCATATCCAGAGCTAACAGAGGGGGACCCATCCCAGTGGAAATTAAGGTATGTGTAGCCCTTATGATTCTAGCTACAGATACTTTTCAAAGACCAGCTGGGGACATGATGGGGGTGTCATCTGCATCCATGATACTCTACCAGTTCCTGAATGCTATGCTCCCACATGGCAGTGAGCACATATATTTTCCCCTTTCCCCTGAGCTTAGGACCAGCAATATGCAACAATTTTACCTGTAGCATACTACCATGAAGTACTGGGTGCCATAGATTGCACTCATGTAAACATCAAGGCACCACCTGGTGAGCAGGGTAGAATCTATGTTAACCACAAGAGATACCACTCCATCAATTGCCAAGTCATGTGCAATGCCCAAGGGATTAAAATGAATGTGTGTTCTGATAACCCTGGCAGTTATCATGACTCCCATACCTAGCACACATCACAGCTGTACCAGATGTTTGCTAGGGGGTTGCTGGTTATGCCCTGGAACCGTGGATGATGACAACCATTGGAAATCTACACACACCCACAGAAGAATGCCATAATGAGGCACATGCACAAACTAGGAGCATCATAGAGTGTGTTTGGACTTCTGAAGTCAAATTTCCAGTGCCTCGATATATCTGGTGGAGCCCTGTAGTGTACTACACACACATGTGGACAGAAGATATTCCCAGTATGATCTAGGCTACACAATCTGATCCTGCAGAAACAGCTGCAGCAGGATCAGCAAAGGGAAGGAATACACAGCCCCCCACCAGTGCTTAGGTCACCAGAGCCAAAGTTATAGGAGGAATTGGAGGAGGAATCCCCTGCTGATGTGCCTATAGGCAGAAGTAAACATGCTCTCTGCACCCTGGCTTTGGCTAAGAGACAATGTGTAGCACATTCACCGACGACCTAATGAGCTAGGGACTAGAACCTTACTCTGACTCACATATATATATTAAAACTGATGCCAGCCAGCTCACCCAATCTGTACCTATCCATGTATTAGTTGTGTACTGTATTGCATCAGACAAAGTCAGCCTTGAACTACAGTTGTGTCAACTGATGCATTTGCAAGGTAAGTCTGTAACCAACACAGTATTCTAGTGGATTATTATGATATGGCATTGTAGCTGTGGACCTGGTACATTAAGCAAGTAACTATAGTGGGCTATTTGGACAGAAATGACATCCACATGGGATTACAGACATCCATTCCAGTATCATGTCTCCATTTGTAATCAGTAGACCTCATGCATGGAATATTCATGCAGTTCTACTGCAACAGATTATTGGTACATCATTCAAGGGAAATGTTAGAAAGTGAGGTTAAATGATAGACTAGTATATAACCTAGCAGAACATGGGGTTTATTCCCCCACCCCTAAAAGCAGCAGTGTCTCCTTGTAACTGCCTTAATAGTAACTCATCTATGCTATATGAGCATTTCACAAAGTTATTCTCAGGACAGTAATATAGAATTTGATCTGACATTGTATGTATTAAGTAGCTGAGGAATAGCAATGTACATATTTATGCAGGTGATTGTGTGATGAATGATCACCTTTCTGTCAAGCAGCTTCTGTGGCTCAAAGGACTAAGGCAGTTAACTTCTATGTCGGTGGTGTTCAGGGCTCAAATCCTAAATAACCAGATATTTTTGGATGTGAAGTTGTGTTTTACAGACTGTGACTCTGTGTGTGATATGCTATTATTAAACTCATTTCCATATTAATTAAGCATTTGCACATTGTGACACATATCTAAGACCTATATAAAAAGTCTTAGCCAATTTACATGAAGCACAGCAGTGTAGAAACAGGATCAGAGGTCACACCATCTAACAAACATAATCCTGGCCTGGAGTACAGCTAGGTGTGGGCTGGAGTCAGTTTATGGAACAGTGTCTCTGATGTAAGCAATATACCTCTCACTTGTGCACTGTTTAGCAATGCCCAAGCAATCCAAAAATGTCACTGCACATGCCCATATACTTAGTTAAGCAAAGAACAAATCCATGGTTCCTTGTGCAATTTATTTAAAAAAATTGCACACATATATATATATATATATATATATATATATATATATATATGTATATCAGTCTATGTCTATCTATTTATCTATATATAGATCTGTCTCTCTATCTGTCTCTATATCTATATATGGATTCACTTTGAAGGATCAAAATTTCAGAACATCAAACCTCGGATTGTCAAAGACGAGAGGATCAAACTACTGAAATATCAAACCATCAAAAAAACTAAAATGTGAACATTTCTTATTTCAGGTTTTTACAGGGGGACAAGCCCCCCCCCGATCCCCCCACACCCCTGTTACTTAAATGTACCAACTCTGAGATTGCACTACGGTAATTTTCTCATTCCGCACTGCACGGGTGATCTCCATTCACAAGGTTCAATATTTTAGTACTTCGATCCTTCAAAGTGAAACAATATATATATATATATATATATATATATATATATATATATATATATATATATATATATATATATATCTAGGACTTTTGATCAAAATATCAAAAGCCGAAATCCATTACCACCGAACACACTTTAACAAAAGTGCTTTCATTGAAAAAGCACTTTCATTTAAGTATGTTAAAAAAATAAACACAAAATCTACCTGAATGCAGGGGCGCAAGCCCCCTGCACCCCCCCTACTTTAATATTCTCACTCCAAGGTCGCAATACATTGGAGAAAAGGGAATTTTCCCTTACCACACCGTAGTATGACTGGAAGAACAAACATACTTGCACAAAAGTGCTGCTTCGGTAAAAAGCACTTTCGCGCAAGTATGCTCACCAAATTGGGATTCGGTGAAAGATGCAGTCGAGCATCTGTATGGATCCCATATATATATATATATATATATATATATATATATATATATATGGATCTGGGACTATTGAATCAAAGTTCAATAATCCAAATCCACATTCACCAAACATACTTTAACAAAAATGCTTTTACCGAAAAAGTACTTTCGTTAAAGCACGTTAAAAAACACATTAAAAAAGCAATAAAAAAGTGTTTATGCAGGGGGCAAGCCCCCCAGGTCACCCCATGTGGGGTGGCTGTGCCCCCACACACCCCTACTTTAATATTCTCACTCCGGGATCGCACTACAGTGGGGAAAAGGGAATTTTTCCTTATCTGCACTATAGTACGACCTCCACAGCAGGCATACTTATGCAAAAGTGCTTCGTGCTTCTTTGGTGAAAAGCACTTTCGCGTAAGCATGCCTGGCCGTTTCACATTCGGTGAAACGGCCATTCAAGCATTAGTCCTAGACCTATATATATATATATATATATATATATATATATATATATATGTATATATATATATATTGATATATATATAAAATACTGTGGTGGTGGTGCTGCAGTAGCGTTTTCGCCTCACAGTTAGACGTTGCCCGTTCGATTCTCAGTTAGAGCGTCTTCTGTGTGATGACATGTGTGAATGGACATTCCTTCGTTGAAGGTTGTGCGTTAGGCCTGGCAAGCCAGCATGTAAAAATCTGCTGCTAATCATTAGCGGACCAGAGTTCCGCTGTGGCGACTCCTAACTGGGAAAAGCCGAAAGACACTAACAAACAAACAATATGTACATATATATATATATATATATATATATATATATATATATATATATATACATATATATATTTATATCTTCACTGCAAATTCTCCAGCACTGTTACTAAGTATAAATTCCAAATAAAAATCAAAAAAAAAGACCAACCAGGATGCATAGAATTAATCAATTTAATAACGAATTATGGCAGAAGGCAAACCACAAACTGATTTCTCCTCATGGCATCCTCATTGTGTAAACAGCAATTGGCAACAATGTAACTTATTAAGTCCTCACTTAAAGAAACAGACACACCGTAACCAGATCATAACCACCATATACTACATTTCACCTAATAAAAAAGTATGTTTTTGCTGAAGAAATAAGCATAATAAACCCTCCTGAAAAACAAAACCATCAAGATCTATTAATAATGTTCATAAACTCAAGGTTTAAACATTGCCCCAAGATAAATAATCCACATTGTTTCTTTATGTGATAAGATAGCATGTTTGTTACTAGACAAATCCTCACCCACTACCATGTCTATGCCTACAAAAATTAAATGGGAGTTGTGTGGTTTAACAAATGTTTATGCAAAGCACTTCTTGGGCATTTACACTGAATATCATTCAAATGCAATGTGATTCTCTCTTTAAAGGATCTAGAAGTCTGACCCACACATAAAGCTCTGCATTGACACACAGCTAAATAAACTACCAACTCACTGATACACATAATCATGTACCTGATATTAAACACCCTGGGGTATTGAGCAAAGTGAAAGACTTAGTTCTAGACACAACTTTATAATACAATCAATTTCCACAAACTGTACAGCCAACAAGCTTATGTGATCTAGTCACATCGATATCCCACTTACTTTTCTTAAAGCTGGAAAATATTCACCTATCTTCTTGCCTGTAAGATAGCCATATAGGCAATTATTATCTAAATTCTGACTAAAAAAATCAGATTTCAAAAATGTGCCAATATTTATTAATCACAGCTTTAAACTTAAAAGTATTAGTACAATAGGTGGCAACTAAGCAGGGTTTAGCTGAAACATCATCCACTTTCTGTGTATCTATAGCCTCACTCGCATCAGGATCATTTAAAAGAATATCCCACAAGTGCTGCAAAGTCATATCATGAGCAAATTTAATCACTTTTTCTGGATAACCCTCATGTATGAATCTGTTTCTCATATTTACGGCCTCCTGCTGAAAAATCATATCAGTTCTGCATATATGTCTAAGCCATAAAAACTGAGATTTAAGAATGTTCTGAATCATATGTTGGGGATAGCAACTCTCTGCATGCAGTAATGAATTTGTAGTAAACGGTTTGCTATATAAACTGGTAACAATTGTTCAATCAATTTAGTGACATTAATGTCCAAAAAATCAACATTAAATAAATCCAGTTTTCCAAAAAAACTCAACCCATAACTATTGGAATTCAAGTATTGCACAAAGTGTTCCCATATTTCAATAGCTCCACACCACACTCCCCACAAATCATCCATATAGCATCACCACATAATATGATGTCTTGAAAAAGCATTGTCTTCATTATAGATTAATTTAATTTCTAAATATGCCATAAATAAATCACCATGAACAGGGGTAAAAGACACACCCTTAGCCGTACCTTTGATTTACAAGTATCAACCAGCACTATATCTGAACACATTGTGTGCCTATGCAATACCCAACATTATTAGTATAAACTGAATCTGATTTTCAGAATATATTCTTGAATACTGCAACCATTATTTAACCACCAATGCACCACCTTGGTGAGTTATGCTAGTATACAGGGATTGTACATCTAAAGCGCACACTTATGGATTCACTGGTATTTGCATATCATTCATGAGTGTAAGAAACGCATTAGTGTCTTTAATATGAACTCTAACAAAAGACAAAAGTTCTTCAGCTTACTTTCCAAATAGGTCAACAATGGTTCAGTGAGTGAGCTCCTACCAGATACAATGGGTCTACTAAGAGGATTAAGACCCAACTTGTGAATTTTGGGCTGAATGTAAAAAATTGAGGTCTGTGGGCATCTACCCTTAACTGATTTAATAGAGCTTCTGTAATAAAACCCTTCATCTTCATTTTGGACAAAAAAAAAAAAAAAAAAAAACCATCAATATAAGTCTTAAATTCAAAATTTGGATCATGGGGTAGCTTAGAATAAGAAGTCACATCTTTGAGTTGTCTAGGTATTTCAAAATCATAGTCAACCCCATTCCAAATAAAAATGGCACCACCCTTATCGGAATTCATGATATTCACACAACTGTTATCCCTAAGACTATTCAATGCAGCCTTTTCTTCCCAAGTCAGGTTATGTCTGAAATTTTTAAACATGCCATTTTGATTTAGATGTAATTCATTGATTACCTTTTGTTCAAATAACCAAACTACTGGATGATAAGGTGGTTGGAAATTTGACTTTTTGAACCTGAATGAAGTGTCCATACAATTGCAAACCTCACATCATTGTGAAAAATAATATTTCAGATTCAAAAACAGCAACATTGTTTGACATCCATCACAAAAGAATAGTGAGAAACAAAAAATGATGGAATACATCCCAATCCTTTATTTAATGTCCTAATTTCATTCTGAGTAAAAAATAAGTAGATAAATTGATTACAAATTAGTTCTCATCATTTTCATCAATATTAGTCATATCAAATGCATGACCGATATTCACATCTACACTTCTGAATTTGGTCTTGATCATTCCTCCTTCTATGTTTTCTCCTGCCTCTTCTAAAGGGCCTCTTGACTGTTTATTAATGGGATCAGTAAGCTCAATGATGTAACCAGTTTCAGTCTCCGTATCTATGTTGGAATTATAAGAAGAATATTCCAAAGTGCTGGATTCAGCATTCATGGAACCAATCTATTTCAGAAGAATGGAACATCTTGTTTTACATTTAGGCTTAACATTGCCCTGAGTAGTCAAAACTCCAAAGGTAACACCAAAGTAAAGGCACAGAAAGCTCAATTTATTGCAACATAAAATGAAAGTAAGTGCTTTCACGTTCTGTAATTAACGCTTCGACAGACATAAAAATACTGGTAAAAACTTAAATTTAAAAAAAAAATGTAACACCCTATCATAACAGACATCAAATAAAGCTGTTCAATAGTAATTTAAAGAAAAGGCGTCATTTCAACCATAGTAATGATAAAATATAACACATTATATAAGTGTAAAAAGACATTTAATAAACTTCTAAAGAAATATCATGTTATCATATAAAATTTAACATGACTTAGGCAGAAAGCATCAGTATATTTGCAAGACAGTCCCCTGACACACTAGCTACTCTGCTAAGTAACCATTGTAGGCTCACTAGGATTTATGTCGTGTTATTATTTTTTATTTTTAAAGATGCTAATATACTGATGCTAGTTATTACTTACAGGTCTGACACAGCTATCCTTGCTGTACATGCCAGACTTGATGCAATGATAATAAATAGATTTTAAAGAGTGATGGTGCTGTGATATGTAATGCTTCAAACTAAGAAGTGCTCACTACTCTTGTAGTCACTGCATGTGTGTTCTAATCTAACACCAGTCAGCTGTACAAAGGAAATTAATAAGGACTGCTGAAAAAATATGTCTGATAAATGATCTGATATGTCTGGTAAATAAAGTGCAATACTCACAGTAAGTTTCAAGACTGTGTTCTGGACAGTTTGTGTCATATAATACTATACATTCCACCCCCTCTAAAACAAGGTGTATGGGTAAGGTAGCTGATGATTTGGCCAGATATGCATGTGTATAAATGCCAGATTTTAAGGTACATTACCAATAAACGTTTAAAGCAGGATTGTGCCTTGAGACATAATCTGTTGAAATAACTGTGCAGTATGGCTGTATTCACTGCATGTGGGTTCCATTCTAACACCAGTCAACTGTAAAATGGAAATTAATAAAAACTGCATAAAAATTGCCTGATAAATTTAATGCAACAGCTACAGTAAACTTCAGGCCTCTGTTATGGCCATGTCTAGTCAAATAATGCTGTTTATTCCTCCACTCCAGAACAAGGTATATGGGTAAGGTACCTCACATTCTGGGCAGATATCCATGTATATAAGTGCCATATTTTCAAGAACAGTATCAATACAGTGTAAAGCAGAATTGTGCTTTGATAAATACTCTATTCCAATAAGTGTGAAGTATTCCTTTATGCACTGCCATGATTTTTCTAATCTGACAGTCGTCAACTGTTAAAGTTAGTGCACGTTTCCTAGAGTCACAGCTTCTAATCTCAATGCAGTCAACTAAAAAATCACTGGCTGTCTATAGTCTAATTAGTGCACATGAACATATCTCTCAACTGTCATGATTTTTTGGAATGTAAAGACTAATGCCCCATATGTCTGGTCTTTGATTAGCAGATAAATGGCATTACTTAGGATGCAATTTATTACAAATCCGTTTACAGAACACCTTGGTAGTAATGTATGAACACACTATGCAAAACAGTTCCCTGCAGTTGTGTGCCTACATTTGTTAGTGATTGGCTCATATTGTCCCATGCTAACAGATTCAGAGTTTTGTACATGTAACATCTTCTATACAAGAATTGGAGTCACTGTTCACACAAGTGACAATGCACACTTGTAGAAGTATGTATTATTAGTCTGTGTCATAATATCAACTGCAAGGTCACTAATGATATGTTTTTTTTTCTCTCTCTCCCCAACCTTTATCTTCTCAAATTTTTTATTAGGAAATTTATTAATTTATTACTATTATTTGTTATTATGGTTTGATATTAATATATTCTTTTAAACTAACTGTTACATTGGCCTTATGGGTTATATCATACTGGTTTACTGTTAACATACTTACCGTTATGTTATTTATTGTTGTGTTCCTCATACTATTCCTTAATATGTATTTGGATTAATCAGTATTATCTTTCAATATGTTAATGCAAACAGTGGTTTGGTTATTATTTATCTTACTTTATATTTATATCTAATTTACTACAGCATGATAATGTAGGCCAGTTCCAGGTGATCCACCTACCTTGCCTCCACCGGCTGTGGCACCAGGACACAGCACATCTGCACTGCAGCCTGGTGGTGGCCCCTCTGCTGCCCTTGCACTACATGTGGTGTTGGTAAGTTCCACCCCATAGGCTAGGTCTGAGCACTCCTTTGGGAGTGTAGGTGGAGGAGGTGATTTTGTCTCCCGCTAAGATCTGCAAGGTACATGCCTGCACTTGACTGAGGACATGCTCACCATCCTGTTGGGGCAGCCTCACCCTGCACGCCAGCCTCCACCACTGCCACCACAGGGACAGTGAAGGAGTAGTGCTGTCAGTCTCATGGGTGAGGACTTGAGTTGCACTGTTACTGTGTGGATGATCATGAGAATGGGATTCCACAACGCCCTTCCCGTCTGTGGAGTTCACTCCCTCTTTTGTCACATACCAACCCTGTCTGCTGTCTTGTCTGTCTTATCTGTCTGCAAACACTTCCTAACCTTCGTAACTTTTCTCCCCCACACATACCCATGTCCCTTCCCCAACATTCTGCTCTCACCTTAGAAAAAAATGGGCACCTGCCCCCCCCCCAACAAAATGCTTCATACATAGCTCTCCATTTTCTGCATGTGTCCACTGGACACACTTAATTTGGTCCTATTGGCTTGACAACAGAGGTTATCGTCACCCCTCTGTGGGAGTGGCAATCCAAATTCAGTGTAAAATTTTGCCACAGTGCACAGTTGTTGCTGATGAAGAAATGGATAGCTATGGTTCTTTCCTACCCCCATCCTGCACATCACTACCTGCTTTTCACTATGTTTTTCCCCCTGCTTGCACCCCATTTCACCACTGTCTTATCCCCCCATTTTTTTCTTGAAAGTTTTTTTGCACAACTTGGTGTGGAGTGCCACGTTGCTTAGCTATGATAAATAGTGCTAGATTGATATATGCTTTTGTAAAAAATATTAATCACATTCAAAATGTAAACCTGGTCCCTATTTCAGGCCCAGGATCATTGCACCTGCACATCACTGGCTTAAACCATCAAGCCAAACAGCTGCTAATTCACACAGGTGTTTAAATGAATACATAGTAATGCTCAGGTTTTCATCATTAAGCTTTTTTAAGTGATGCTATGCATCACATTGCACCGTGCAAACCAGCTAAAAGGAACACAAAAAAATAGTACTGTAATTAAGTACTCTTCTAGGGAAATACATCACTATAAAGCCATACACACAACACTCTGCAATTATATGTACAACGTGTAAAAATACACTTGCTAAAACATTAACATCAAAGTAGGATTTTAACTGGGACACTATTAGTGAAATACAGCATTCTAAAGCCATACGCATAATAATAATAATAATACATGTAAGCATACCTCTCAACCTCATAGAGCAAGCAATGTGGACAAATCCATAAATAAAAGTGAGACAAAGGCCCAAAAATCAGGACAATTTTTAAATATTGCTTTTACAAACGTAGAAAAATGATAGTCTAACAGGTATTGATTTAGCATGAACGCTCTGAAGGATATGAAGTCTAAAACTAAAATGCCTGTCATTATTTTCTGACTTCAGTGTTTAATGTTTAACACTAATTTTCCACAAAAATGCAATTTAATGAAAAACAGGCAGAAAGTATGAGGGCAAAATCTGGACATTCTGTAAAAATCTGTACAGTTGAGAGATATGCATGTAAGTGCAGTCTGTAACAGCAGACAACTGTGGAACATCTAAAAATAGAGCTACTTTCTTAGTGATACTGTAGCTCAGTCTGCAGAATGCATTGAATGAAATGCTTTTTGGTACACATGGTCCTGGGTTCAACTACAGCTGCCTCTACCAATGAAAATACATGTATGCGGACATAAACATTATAAATTCTTACGTGTATGTCTGTCTTATCACCTACTTAACCATCAAAAGCAGACTAGTAGACACTTGAAAAAATTCCACAAACTTTTAAAAGCGAAGAAACCCAAGAACAATGCAGAAGCCCTCACAGTCCTTAACGCAGTTTATTGAGACAGATAATCACAGCGTTTTCGCCACGCACATATGGTGGCTTCATCAGAGGATACTGAGGCAACCAAGCACAGCCTATTAAATACAAAAAGTTAATTGAGGGCAAATGCTATCAATCAACCATTAATTATGCAACAAGATGCCTACATTAGGCTAGAGCTAAAATTTAAGAAAAAGTTTAAGAAAAAAGTAACTCATAACTTAAATACATACCGTGCTGTTAGTAAAATTAAAAGACTGTAACCATCCAAGAAAACACATAAATTTGGCACAGTCAAGCACAAATAGTTAAAATTCAGCACATCTATACAAAGTATATATGTACAAAGAAGTAAAAATGTAATAGTATACAGAAGTATACAACAAATATATATCACTAAATCCTGTATGCATTTAAAAAAAGAAGAAAAATAAAGATACTTAATAGTCATTCACGGTAAGAATTATTTTGAACAAAATAAAAAAGCATAATAAAGCAGCATAATAAAACAAGTGAATGACTTTATGGTAAAAAATATGTGAACCAATCCACATAAATATGTAATCTGAACATATGAAGAAAAATGTAAATAGTAAATGTGAATCTAAAAAGCCAAGCAAAATCTTGCTGTGTCAAATACCAACTCAGGGAAGGAAACACTGCCACAAAGTGGCTTAATACTGTACCCATGATTCATGGGCTAATGCAAGAAAGACTAAGCCAAAACATATCAAAGCAAGTCAGAAGGAAACACTTATCTCATATACGATTTTAATTTGAGATAAGGTGCAGTTGCCAAAGCAATTCTTTTGTCTCAAGTAGAATGGCAGTCGGTCCACCATGAGGTGGAGTGGGAAGGTGATCAATACCCATGAAAGAAAAGACATGCCCAGGAAATGAACAAGGGCATTTTCATGCCTCTTATTAAATGTTGGTACAATCTGTCCTTAAGCCTTCTATCCGTCTTTTCCGGCGTAGAAGGCTGGCTGGAAGGCAATGTACACTACTGATTTAGTATCACAGGAGATACGATGATGTATAAAAATTTTTTTTCTTTTCGATACAAAAACTGCTACCTGTTTTAATATGTGGACAGAAATTGCAGAAGAACCATTAATTCTAGCACTACAGATGTGATATTTCTACCTCTTCAAAGGTCTGTCCCCTAATTTCTCACCTACAGGTACATTACTGGCTATAAAAAAACAGTTTTTAAACAGGATGTTCTGTATTGCATAAGAATTCACTCCAAATGTAGAAATAAAACTACAAGTGGAGGCCCTGTGAGAGACTGATTCAGAAGGGGACATAGAACCGGGTAAAATAACAGAGGCACTAGGTCTAAGAACAAAAGAGGTCTATAAAAACCACTATTTCTTTTATTCAAGACCTCATCTATTAGTTCAGACACAAGACTGGCTGGATAGCCACGATTGACAAAAAGATTTGTCAAAAATTGGCACTCAACGTTAAAGTCTAACAATTGGCTGCAAATCCTCACGGCCCTCACAAGCTGCCCTTTAACTATGGCTTTTCTAAGTTTCAAGGGGTGAGAACTAGTATAATGAAGGAAGGAATTCACGTATGTATCTTTCCTATAAATTGTGGAATTTAGCCTGCCTATAGCTCCATCCCTAATAAGTTTTACATCAAGGTAATTCATACTCACAACATCAAACTTGAAAGTAAATTTAAGAAAAGATGTTGTTCCATTGATGTATTCAACAAAACTTTGTGCTGTTAGGTGATCGCCCCTAAAAAGTATAAAGATGTCATCAAGATAACGAGTGTAGTAAAAAAGTTTACCATTCCACTCTGAGTTGTTTAAAACAAAATTTCTTTCCCAGTAGGACATAAAAAGGTTATTTTGGATGTAAATATCCTTTTCAAAAAGGAAAAAATTTGATGACAAAATAATATTAAGCAACTCGGTGACATTATTGATGACATTCATAGGGGCCTGGAGCTCACGTAAGAGCAAGTCAATCCACTCAACGGCCTCCTGGTGTGGTATGGATGTATAAAGATCGACCACATCTATGGTCAAGAAATTAACATCCATATCCAACACCAGCCCGTTAAGATCAGAAAGAAAAGACCATGAGTCCTTACATATGATAGGTAGACTTCTACATATTTTGAACAAGGGTAGGTGAGGGAAAGCCTACCATCTATCAGTGCCCTCATAGGTGGATCCCCAAGATTTTTGTGGATCTTGGGGATTCCAAACATGACAGGGGTCTTGGCATGAGAGATATCTATATATTTATATGTCTCCTCATCTATTCTGCCATTGATGTAAAAATCCCTCAAGTAGCCCCTAATCCTACTAGCACTGGTGTTCATCTCGTTGACAGATGAAATTTCATATGAGTCCGAATCAAGGACCCTGTGCATTCTTTCTACATAATCAGCCTGCTCAAAGATGGCCAAACCGCCACCTTTATCAGGCTTGATAATCCTGACACCGACATTGCGGAGGTCACGTAATGCCTCAAGTTGGTCCTTAGAAATATTGAAGCGGCTAGGGCCAACACAAGGCTGCTTCAATAAAAACCTGATATCCAACTCGCAAGCACTCTCAAACATTTTGAGGGAGTCTGTAGAATAATTAAATAAAAGTTTCAAATTTAGTTTACGTACATAACATTTTAAATCCAATAACACTCTGGCCAAGTCACATTTGGTGGAAGGTACAAAAGTGTTACCCAAAGCTAACAACTCAACGAGTTCCGATTCCAGGGTAAGGTGTGAAAAATTATAAATTGTAAAGTCGCCTTTCATATTTTTAACAACCTTAAGGGGGGCGTTCAGAGCATAAAGGGGGTCTGTGACTAGATGTTCCTGTTGTTCCTGTTCCCTAAAAAACTATTACTGGTATTTTGTGCACCATCATGCCCAGTAGAAGGGATCGTTTCATTCGACCCCCTGCTAAAATCCTGCCTGTTTTTATTACGGTTACTCCTACGTAAAGGTTGATCATTTTGTGTATGTGCATCTTGACTATCCACAAACTCGGGAACAGTTACTCTAACAGTCTCAGGTGGCTCAGATGAATTAGCCCCAGAACTCCCCTCAGTTTGTACCCGTAAATTAGGGAAGGCCATATCCTTAGAGTAGGATGCCCTATCCCTATGTAATTTTTTGGCTTTGTTTGTTTTCAATTTAACCATATAGGTGTCAATGCTGGAAAAAATCCGTGAATGATCATATTTCAGTTGTAAAAAGGCATTATTCAACCTAATTTCCTCATCAAGCACACACACCTCTTTAGTCAAGTCAGATATACATATAGAGTAATGTTTAACTAACAACTCAAGTAGATGCAGACCCTGCGACTGAAAAAGTGTCTTTAAGTCAATTAAAAAAGCATCGCTATGGATCAGTCCAGATGGTGCAAAATTACACCTAAGTCCCTTCGGGACAATGCCTTCACTTAGGCATTGATTGAAATAAGCAGTTTCCAGCTGCATTTTCCTAAGTTTAAGTGTTTTAGAATCCAAAAGTTTCAGTTTATCCGCCAAGGAGACGGCAGAAATGGCGGAAGCATTACGGTCCTGCACCGGCGGAGCTTCATTAAAAGATTTAGCAAAAAATGAAAAGTCACCTGTATTGGCAATCCATTCGGATATGGTTGCTCCACCGATAAGTGCTTCGGTCCGTTCAACGTTCTCCGGTCGTACAAGAGGACGCTGGTTACCGTTACTTTCAGTAGGAAGAGCAGCATGGACAGCAACAGCCCCAGAAGTTTGGACTACAGATGAAACAGCCCTGAGAGGTTGCGCGGCTGTTATCGATGCCTGAGAATCAGGGTCATTACCATGTTCATTCATGGAGTGTCTCAGGATTAAAGATTCACCATGTCGCGAAGATAAAGAACTTTCAAATGCAGTAAAGCGCTCATTGAGCGCATCAATTTTCTGCGACAGGGAAAACAGCAAGTTAGGCATACCAACAGTGTCCCCATTCAATGTGTCTTGAATCACTTGGTTAGTGGGGCTCTCCATGTCGAGGGTTCCGCAAACAAAAACTGGTAAACACTTGAAAAAATTCCACAAACTTTTAAAAGCGAAGAAACCCAAGAACAATGCAGAAGCCCTCACAGTCCTTAACGCAGTTTATTGAGACAGATAATCACAGCGTTTTCGCCACGCACATATGGTGGCTTCATCAGAGGATACTGAGGCAACCAAGCACAGCCTATTAAATACAAAAAGTTAATTGAGGGCAAATGCTATCAATCAACCATTAATTATGCAACAAGATGCCTACATTAGGCTAGAGCTAAAATTTAAGAAAAAGTTTAAGAAAAAAGTAACTCATAACTTAAATACATACCGTGCTGTTAGTAAAATTAAAAGACTGTAACCATCCAAGAAAGCACATCAATATGGTACAGTCAAGCACAAATAGTTAAAAATCAGCACATCTATACGAAGTATGTATATACAAAAAAGTAAGAATATAATAGTATACAGAAGTATACAACAAATATATATCAAAAGCAGACTAGATGGAATGTCTGCATCTAAGTAATAGAATACAAAGGCCTATAGTTAGATCAATTCTTAACTACTCCCAGTACAACACTGGAAAGTGCAGAAAATGTTGAGTCGTGCATTAGCCTGAATTCCCATAGGATTTTGAAGTGTGTACTGAACTTGTCCAGTAATATGACACTGCAGCCAACATGACTTGGCACCTTTCCAACTGTGTAACATTATGGTTAATCCACCCCCTTACCTTTCTTTAGGATACACCATCCATCTTGCCTTTGATTGTGGTACTGCTACTGTTGGATAACACCTTAATCGCATGTCTTAATTAATGGGTACCCTCAATTTGGCTCTGCTGCTTCAAAAATGCTGCCACAGCTCCCACACTTACTCTTACAGCTTGTTGTCCACCAAAGTGTTCATGCTCTCTGTCTATGTCTATTTGCTGCAACATCAGATTCAGCTTCAGCCTGTAGCACACACATCTGTACGTAAAACATAGCTGCTACAGATGTGCTCTCAGTCATTGCATGTCATTGGCTGATTAAACTGCAAATCAGCTGTGTTGGCTGCAATTAGCATTTCAGAAGCACAGAATGGTTAAGAACCAATCAACTGGTAATGAGAACCATGTTAAAAAGGCAAACAGCTAGCTTGGGGAACCATTGTGCATGAGAGTTTCTTCACACAGTAAATGCGTTGTCACAACCTTTATATATCTGCACGTATCAACAGACGATTATTGTACTCCATCAGGTAGTTTGTTTACAACATGATGCATATGTGTGAATACACTTAGGAGGAATGGGGATTACAGCATTAAGTCTTTCTTAGAACTGTAATGATGACATGCCATTGATCTCCGGATTTATTACACCTACAGAGGAAGTACAGTACATTAAGGGTGGAATGTTTTTTGTTAATGTGGCACACTTGTCTCCTGGGGTTATCCCTTTACAGTGGCTGTAATAGCACACTGCTATTTGTTCGGCACTGTTGTTTTGACATATTATTAGGGGGGTTTCCCCTAGGGGCCACACTACAATGGATTCCTGTGTTGGTTGAGTGATCATACATCAGTATCTGTCATGGCACAAACAGGAATAGCTAACTATTGCTAGTATCCTCGTTACATCCATACCCTTAATATGTTTGCACACTGTGGAATATGAAATGTGTGCTCATGCAGTGAACACTGCTAGTCATTCTGATATTGCTGTATCTCTACATAGTATACTCCCACATATGAGATCCTGACATGTGTTCCCATTTTGTTGTCTTTCAGGAAAAATGTATGCAAGATGCCCGGGTCCTTTTACAGATGCTGAGAATGATATAATCCTGGAAGGCCTCCGTCAACACCATGAAGTCCAGTGTCTAGGGGACGGCAAAACAGGGAACAGTGGGCGGCATTGTGGACTGGCCTTGTCTGTGATGTTGATGCTGTGGGTCAACAGAGCAGGGCATGTGAGCAGGTTCTGTGGGACCTGAGGTAGCCTTGATGAACAGCCAGAGCAAGAGTGAGGAACCTCATCCTCCTGGAAATTAAGGTATGTGTTTAAGGTAAATATGTTGCCCAAAGGTATCATTAACAGGCTAAAAGGCAACATGCTTGGTGTGTCCTAGAACAAGGTAGGGGGGACATTAAATATTATGTCAACCACTTGAACAACTGCCAAGTTGTGTTATGTCATAGTAGTCATCTGGAAACCCTTGCTTCTAGCATAACCTCCATATATGTATGTTACTAGTACAGCTGTGGTTATCTGTAATATCACTGGCAAATCATTGTGGACTGCAATCTGACATTACTCGGCCACATTTGAATTACATACTTCAAATTCCTCTGGGAATTCATGCCAATGTATAACCTGACATTCTAGGCACTTTCTAGAGTTGTAATAGCAATAGTTCATAGGTACATAGGATGATCCTAGGCTACTGGTCGGGAGGCCCTTATAAGCCTAGACAAGAATTTTGCCCATGTTCCCACAAAGTCAGCACCTGTTTCCCCTGTCCAGCAGGGATACAGGTGGGATCCCGGGGGTGTATTTTCTGTTTCCCATCCAGTCGTCCAGGTTCCTTTTAAAGAGGGCTTGAGAGATACTCTGCTTGACATGGAGAGGGAGTCTATTCCATAGATGGGGGAGTGTTTGAGACAGAAATATATTCCACCAAGTTCTGTTCATGTCACAGACCAGGTTGATGCTTTGCATGCAGGTTGCATGAGTTTGATTTATGGATATGCAGCAACTCCATTGTGGCTGGATCTGAGATGTCCTTTTATGCCAGACACCGGTCACCTCAGAGCAGTCAGTATGAGACTGAGTAGAGGGACAGGGCTTTTAGCCTATCTGTTTATGACAGGTGTTTGAGACCCTGGATTTTTCTGGTCAGTAACTTCTGTGGTCTCTCCAGCTGCTGCATGTGCTTGGCAAGGTACAAGTCAAAGGGGGCAGCGTACTCGATAATTGGTCTGATAAGGGAGTACTAAGAGCACAGTTAAAATGTGTTCCTATCTGTAGGCCTTTGACTTCCATTATTTAGAAGCAGAAATTCCATCTATACTGCTTTGGGTGGATAAATAGGTGATGAGACAGTCATACATATTACAATTTATAATGTTGATGTATACATACATGTATTTTAAATGCTAGGCACAGCTGCATTTGAACCCAGGACCATGTGAACCAAAAATAAGTGTTTTGAAAGCATTTAACAGATTGTGCCACATAGTCAGTGGTAGTGCAGGTGTGTTTTTACATGTTGTACAGATAATTGCACACTGAACTGCTGTTACATACTTTACTTACCCCTATTACTATGTATATGGTTTTATAGTGATTTATTTCTCTACCAGATTCCCAGTTAAATACCTGTTTTTCCATTAATCTTTTATCAGATTAATGATGAGAAAATGGCAGTTACTATGTTTTGCTTAAAACACACATGTGCTGTTTAACTGGCTGTGTGGCTTGGTAGGTTTATGCACTATTGCTCAAATCAGATGGTACTAGGTTTGAAATAGGGTGTAGGTGATCTTATTGAATGTGATTATTCATACATGTAATAATGCAATGCCCTTTAGCTTAGCTGAATGATGCTGCACATAGTGCAGCATTGTGCAATGATTTTTTAAAGAAAATAAAATTGCGGAGATAGGAGAGTGATGAAATGGGGTGCAAGCAGGGCAAAAACCTAGTGAAAGGCAGGTAGGAATGTGCAGGAAGGGTGTAAGAAAGAACCATAGCTATCCATTTCAACCACAGCAACAACTGTGCACTTGTAAAGATTTTTAGCTGAATTTGTACTGTCACCCCCAGCGAGAGAGGTGACAACAGTGTAAGTGTGCTGTCAAGCCAATTGGACCAAATTATGTGTGTCCAGTGGACACGTGTAAACTGGAGAACTATGTATGGGATTAATTTTTTGGGCGGGACAGGTGCCTTTTATTTTTTATTATTTTTTTTTTTTAGGAGAGAGAGGAATGTTGGGGAGAGGACATAGATATGTGTGGGGAAGGTAAGTTGGGAAGGTGAGGAAGCATTTGTAGACAGATAAGACATACAAGACATAAGACCACTTTGGTGAGGGACACAAGAGGTGGGTGAACACCTTGGATGGGGAGGAGATTGGGGAATCTAGGTCTCATAGATGTCAGACACAGTAACAGTGTGACTCAAGTTGTCACCCATGGGACTGTTAGCACTGCAGCTTCACTGCTTCTGTGGAGGTAGTGTTTGATGCTGGCACCTGTGGATGGACTGCCCCACTAGGATGGACAGCATTCTCTCCATCTGATGTAGGCATGCACTGACAGTCTGCGGCACAAGCTTACAGACCATGCCTGGCATTTGTTTATGGATGACATAGGCATCCCCTCCTCTTCCACTCCAAGAGGGGGGAACACTCCTGGCCTTTAGGGCAGAAATACCTGAAGCAGTAGGTAGTGCAAGAGCAGCAGGGGAGATGCCACCAGGCTGCAGGCCAGGCATGCTTAGGCCTGATGCCTCGGGCGGGGAGCCAAGGTAGGTGGATCATCGAACCTTGTTGCGCTGTGCTAAATAAAATAGAAACATAATGGAAAAATAAATGTGACCCAAATAAATGTAATTAAGAACATAAAAGAAAATAATAATGATTAATGGAAACAAATTGAAAAATAGTATAATGAGGAACAAAACAATAAATAATTAACTGAAAGTTTATTTAATGGCAAAGCAATATTCAATTACACATAAGGACAACATAAAAGGTAATAACAATAATATGATAGCAAATGATAATAGTAAATATATTGATTAAATAAATAAAAAAAGAGAAGGGTTGGGATGAAAGAAGAAAGGAGAACATTAGTAACCTCACAGATACTATAACGAAACATACTACAGATAAGTACTGTTAGATATGTTAGAATTTGCTTGTAACACCACTGACTGCTATAACATTTATTATTTGAATACTACCCTGTTCTTTAAACACACATACACTATAGTTCAGATAATTTTGCATCAAGCAGTCATTCAATGTTGCTTATCTTGGATATATGATGTTTCACATACATACCTCTCAACCTCTTAGCATGGGGCATTATGGGTCAAGCCATACATAATGGTAGTACAAAGGCACAACAACAAGGAACACTCTTCTATAGTGTGCTCTTACAATAACAGCAAGGTATTTGGATAATAGATTTGCCATTAAAATGCATGTTGAGAGATGTCTAATATCTGCAGTTCAGAGGACTGACATTTTTTCTGACATTGATCCTCACCATTGTGGCAGAGACTGGCCAGTAAAACGAGATCATATAAAAAACAGAGCAGACATATGGGAAAATATTCAGTACATTCTGCAAAAATCATGACAGTTGAGAGGTATGTCTATGTACTCTGATTACACTTGACAGCTGGACAGTCATGGCACAGGTCTATGAGTGTGCACTTCACATGCAAGCATGATTATGTTTTATTCATGAAATGCAAAAACAGTACTGGAAACATCACAATTTCTTAGTTGACTGGTGTGGGATTAGAACCCACAAGCAGTGACTGCAGTGATACTGAACATTTTATTTAAAATAATAAATTATCTGAACACTGTCTCCTTTTACACTTTATTAATTCATGTTGTTTCAAATCTTGCATTTACACACATGGATAGCTGTCTAGGACTTCTGTTAACTTACATGCTTATCCTACTCAGTTATTGACTGCAGTCTACAACATATTTTAGACAATGAGCAGACCACAACATTGACTCTTAATCTGGGTATTCTACAACATTAACTAATGGTTGGAAGCTTGATACACAGCACTGCATGCTTACTTGCTTTAACTTGTTTTAACAGTTCAGATATGCACTGACATTAATGAAAGTCTGTGATGTCCCAGTTATTTCATACACTGTCAAGACTGCAATATCTGTATTTATTTTATTTTATTATTAAGTAATTCATTCATTTATTACTTTATTCATCTTATTACATATCACACACTTGCCTCATCCTGGCTAAATGGCTCACATGGGACTGCATTTTGCAAGCCATCTCTTCTGCAGCTATGGTAAGAAAGGAGAACCATTATGTATAGCAGTTTGCACAGATTCAGCTTGTGTATTTATCAGTTACTAGAAAACATACTTACATATTTGTGGGGTGTTCCCCACCTGTGCCTTTTGGATCCATTGATCCGAAGTACCCCTCCTCCATTTATAGAGGTTGTCATAATGATGACAACATTGCTCACCAGTGAGGCAGATACCAGTAGCACTGGTCATGTCCCTGGTCAAACTGTCCCAGGTCTCAGACTTGGTTTCTGAGCTAAGATAGTTGTCCTGCAGCAGCTGGGGCCCATGGTGCTGCACCAGGAGCCCATTAAAAGCTTTAGACTCCTGAACATTCCAACGTTGTGCCCAAAAGCACACCCCTTCCCCCATGACAGCCATATCCACACTTACTATTAGGCTCCAAGGAATACTGTGCAATTCTTGTCTATTGCCCTTTAAATAAGATGCAGTCCCTCCATTGTGCATTATACTGAAACTTTGAAAATTGTGTCACATCGCGTAATGTCATGCAAACTCACACAATCCATGTTTAAGCAAAGCTTAGCAGTGAACAAACAAGGAAAGACCATTACCCATATTTAAGCAATGCTTAGCACTGTGCAGCTAAGTCAATTGAAAGCATCTGGTTTCTATATTTAGATGTCTGGCATATGTCTAATGCATGGGTGTGCAGTGCTAAACATAGCTAAATAACACACCACATTGCACAAACAAGCACATAAAGTAAAAAAAATAAATAAATCCAAATTAGTGAAATAAATTGCCTTGTTCCCCTTTTGGTCAGGTTAGTGGGCTGACAGGTTTATGGATGTGCCATTGGTGTTAGACAGATTTGATATCCATGTTGTTCAGACCTCCCTTAGGTGTGCCACACCATTAATATGCATGGAGTATTGCCAAGGGTAAATGGCGGCTTTGTACACAGATACATTCCATGTAGGCTGTGCGTGGAGCCTACATGGACTTTATTGAATCTTGGAGTTAGACTTTTTTAAAGAACCTATAAAGTATAATTTGATACTAACTTAGCTCCTTAGCTTTTGTGACATGCATGGTAGACTTAACAAGAATATATAATTTAGAAGACTATGGGCAAAATGTATAGGTGTGGTGTGCCTTGTATATGACTTGTACAAGAATGTAAGCAATTCAGCGAAGGTGTGTTTTCAGCTTTCCTCTGACAATATGTTACAGCACAACACAAAGAGTGCTAGAGCACTGTAACATGTGTAAATTGCTTTGCTGAATGATCCAGAAAACCAAATTGTGTGAACTACAGAGGCTAATATACTCTGCATTATTACTCAGAGGTTTAGGCCAACTATCCTTACATATAGTCCTGAGCTAAGCAGTTACAGATGATTATGTGATGCTCCTGTTCCACGTATTCATAGAAGCATGTATGTTCAGTACAGCAACCCATGTCATGCTGTAATAAAATAAAAAAGTTAGTTTTTCTATCATTTCCATATATTAATGTTTAAATATTAGACATGTAAGTGTTATTTTTTCATTGCAGATTATATTTGTTAAAGTCAGAAGGAGACAATAACTCGGGCTAGTATACCATCTTAAGAATATAATCTCTGAGATTCATAAAGAATACCACTGTGGGAGCTAAAAGTTGAAGCAAAAAGAGGCTGTTTCTGTGTTAATAGAAAACGTGATTCAAAAGCAGATTAAATGCAATGAATAAATACATCATTAGAGCTAATTAACATGTCACTGAAATGTGTGGTGTTAAAACTAGTGTTAATCAGCACTTTCCTATGGTCATCACCTCTGGTGTTTCATATATTGCTTTGGCACAGACACACCCCTAATTCACTCTGACACACACACACACACACACACACACACACACACACACACACACACACACACGGACACATCCCCATAACACTTTCCTGTCCCTTAATGTACAGAATGTCCCTGATGTACCCTTTTATTCTTCTGCCCCCAGTAAGATCATAGATGATTGTAGTCAGTCAATAGTGCCAGTCATTAGTATTTTGGTCCTCTTATTGTTTAGAAAATGTATAGTGATTCTAGACCTGTAGGTATATTAAATTTGTAAGTCACTCTGACTAATATTTAAAAATTCTCCCTGGTGCCATCTTTTGTTTCTCACATTTTTATCCAAAAGTCTTCAGTGTGACCCTCTAGAAGTATTCCAGACCCCACATCATGGACACATACACATCCCTATCAACTGTCTCTGATTTTATAGAATACTCCTGACCTGATTTTGTCTCTGATGCCTGCCATGTCATTTATAACTTGTGAATCATTACAGTTAGTCAATAAAGCCAAGTGTTACAGTTTCTTATTTTTTGCTGTTCAGAAAATATATGAGTATGCAAGAGGTTTCTTTTTTGAACATGTTTTAGTAAATTTAAAGTAAGAAAAAAATGAATCTTATAAATACATAAAAAATAACTATTTACAAGAACTTCCATTAGCCTACTATTCATTCCTTTTGTTGCATGCCTGTTTAAATCCAGATTTTTTTTTATTTTTGCTTGTCAACTAGTTTTTTTTTTTATTTTGTCCATACAGTGAGACAAGAGGTAATATTGTTTATTCTTGATCTGACTGTAATCATTTTAGATTAGCTACTTTGGTTGCTAAACTTATAAATTCTTTAAATTGGGGAGTAAATTCATTTTTCCAGTTTTGTGTGATCACAATTCTGGAGTTGGTCAATATAGTCCACAATATGTAATATTTTATTCTTTTAACACAAGTGTGAATTGGGTATTAAAAAGAATGAATGATTTAGATAAAATAAATGTATCTCCAAAAAATGCCTGTAAAAAAGAGTTAATATTATTCTAAAAAGGAATCAAGACAGTATAATCAAAGAACATGTGTTGCCAATCTGCTTTAAGTTCTTTATTGTATCTCCAACAAAGTTGCTTTTTCATGTACATGAATTCAATTTTATGAGGGGTGAAGAAGAACCTATGTAAAAACTTCCATGTAAACAAATGGCATATAAGAGATGAAGTAGTATGTTTAGATGATACTACAAATATTTTTTGTCTTCTTCACTCCATTGTCTATTATTGATTTTGGTAAAATAGTCCCAATATGTATCATTACATGTTTTATTTTCCCTCTTTATCACTTTGTACAATTTGGACAAGAGACCATGTCCCAAGGAATTTTGTTGCCCTAAAATATATGATATATTCAGTCAATTTTGGGACATGATCCTTTAATGTTGGTCACATTGTCTTAATTTCTCCTTCTATATATAGTCTACAAAATTGTATATCTAACCACATATCTTTATCCAAATCATATTTATTCTTAATGTAATCTACTGAGTGCAGCTTTCCATCTATTGATAACTGTAACCAGTACAACAGATTCCTCTCTTTAAAGGCAACCATTGTTTCTAAATTTGAAGTAGAGATATTACTTTGAGTATATGATATGGGAAACATAAGGAAAATCCATCCTTTATAAGCCAGATTTCTATATATAATATTTCCCAAAGTATTTAATATAGTCAAAATGAAGAAGGAATCACTTGTTTGGTGACTTTTTTTCCTATAATGTACTCCACTAACAACCAAAATAAACTGTTATTTATATAAGATTATTAGCATATCTATTACAGTTAGAATGCATAAAAAGGTTTGCTAAAAATCTTTCCATCTAGCTGTTTAAGTGTTGTTGATCCAAAGACATACTGTTTTCCACAACTGATGATAATGAATATAATTCTATATTTGGTAGTCCTATTCCCCTACTTCCTAGTCTCTTATATGATTATTTAATGCAATTTTTGGTTTGTCAGAGAACCAAAGACATTTCAAAATTAAAGTGTTAAATTCTTTAATACAGGTTCTCATAGAAGGTAATATTAATGACTGAATAATAGATATGATTTTTGGCAAGATAATCATTTTGATGATACAGAGTCTTCCTTTTATTGTAAAGACAATTTTATTCAATTTGTTCATTATATTCTTTATCTTATTTACGCAATTAGGATAATTACAATTTACTATATATTTAATATTATCCATTATGGTTATTCCCAAGTAATTCATTTTTTATATTTAAGGAACTTATTTGGGATTTTATTCTTATTTATGTTTATTGGTAACATTTTGTTTTATCATTAAATGTTAAACCAGATTTTCTTTGAATTAGTTCCAAAAAAGTTGCAGATATAGATTTATTATGATCGCTCAATGTCAGTAAAATGTCAACTGCAAACAACCGAATTTTAAAACTTGAATTCTCCATTTAATACCTTTTATATCTGCATTTGAGTTAACAAAGTTAGAAAAAAAAGGTTCTATAATTAGGGTAAAAAGCAAAGGTGAAAGAAGACATCCTTGTTTAGTTCCTTTTAATATTTATATTGAATCAGTGTAAAAGTACCTATTTGACATATGCAAAGCAATCTATATAAAGAAGATTAATAAGATGTGCAAAGTTAAAAGAAAACTTGTATTCTTCTAGAACTAGCAAAAGATATTTCCAGTTGACCAGGTCAAAAGCATTACTTATATCAAGACTCATTAATGTTAAGTTCTCATTTGTGTTATTTGCATAGTCGATTATTGTAATCATTGTTTTAACATTATCATAGGTGTTTCTATTTAAAACAAACCTGGTATTATCAATCATAGAAGGTATAATGTGTATTAGTTTATCAGCATGAATTGTCATGAATAGCTTATAATCTACATTTAGAAGTGAAATGGGTCTGTATGAAGAACACTGAGTAGAATACTTGTTTTTTTTTTTTTTTAATTGGAGATATAAGGGTGTATTTCCAAGAAGGAGGAACTTAGTTAAGTCCTTAACTATAGAAAAAACATATGTATTATATGTAGGACTTCTTTAGGTAACAGCTTGGAAAGTTCAGATATAATTCCATCATTACCTGTGCTTTATTAGACTTCAGTTTAGAAATTTGAGATTGAAGTTCAAACACAGAATTCAGTTTATAAATTAATTTAATTTGGTCATTTGATAGTCTAGTTTTTATATTGTTTTCTAATAAATGTTTTGATTGCTTCCTCTGGATCCATTAGTGTATTATTTTGATTGATTTCATTGTAATAATCTTTGAATTCCTTTAGAATATTTTCTATTTCAGCTATTTTTCATTTCTTTCTGTTTTAATAGGCATCTTTCACGTGACTGGATTTACTGAGTAATTTTATTTTGGTGGCTAAATTGTGCATAGGCTTTGGGTTGATAGAAAAGTTGGTTATCTTAAACTTTTCATGACTAATTGTGGCGTTACGATTTATAATTTTCAAGTATTTATCATTTAGCTTATTGATCTCCTCTGTGTTATTATTTTTATTCTTCTAGTTTTCTAACCTCAACTTATCAAGTTTTCCCTGTATTTTATGTAATTCTTTGTCCCATTACTTTCTTATTTGATATCCAATTAGTGATTCTACCAAACAGATATGCTTTTAGAGCATCCCATATATAGATTTCTGAAGTATCCACTGTATTGTTAACTTCTATAATGTCGGAAATTTCTTTAAGAAAATAGTATTTTAATTCTTGCAAACCTGTTATATATGCTGCCATTCTTCTTATATTATCATTATTATTAGAGTTCAAAGACAACTCAGAAGTGATTACATTATGATCTGAAAATGGGCAAGTTACAGTTTTAACCTAACTTATCTACTAGTTCATTAGAGATATAGACTCTGTCTATTCTGGATTGTGCTTTATGCCTATGAAAATAATGCATACAGATTAATGAATTTGGCTCTGAAAAATTCTTTTATATCTCTAAGATGAAATAATTCAGTAAATTTCGTTAACTTTTTTGAGATGGCTTTTTCTTTTACTATTTGTATTAGTATCACTTGGCAATAATATACAGCTAAAGTCTTCTGGCAAAATGATACTGCATTTTGCATATTGAGTTACTTGCTCTAAATGTTGATCAGCTGTCCAGACTCCTATTGCTGGAATCCAGTACACATTGACAAGAGCTAATATCATATTGTATTTTATAGCAGCAATACAAAACATACTTTCATCATCTTGATATATTCCCATAACTTCAGGCAGGGGTAAAGAATGCTTCCATAAAATAACTACTCCCTATTTTTCTGATTATGTTATGAACTAGATAGTAGACTATAACTCTTAGTATTTTCTGTTGATATCTTCTGCTAATAAGTGTATTTCCTGTAGAAAAATAACATGAGAATTAAACATCTTCAGATATCAATTTAAGTTACCCTTCTTGCTTCCATTGTTTAACCCATTAACATTTATAGAAATGCAGTTAATAAATGTAATTTGTCCTACCGATCAGAAACATATACCTATTTCTCAGAGGTAATGACGCTCTATTTATAAAGAAAGGCTTATTAATGTTCATACAAATAGTAAATTCTAAGAGTAGATCTAGGAACAAAATTATTGCATTAATGGGCACTTGTAAAAAAGGCAATGAGTAAGATTGTCATAAAACAATTACTTCTAAAACTCCTACTACCCCTCATGGAGTCTATATGCCATGACTGAATAATCTAACCATCCAAGCAAACCAACTCATCCAATATTCTGACAAATATTCCTGACTGTATATAGCAAATAAATTATTAAAGAACAACACAGACTATGATTTATTAGTACAAAGATAAATCCTCAGCATTTTTACTTCTTTGGAACCTTTGTGTGTTTTATCAGTTTTCTCTACACATATATTTTGCCATAAAAATAAACTTTAAATATTATATTTGTATTCATTTGCATCAAATAATACCTTCAAACAATATATACTTTTTCTGTTTCAATTATGTGTTCATGCTTCATGAAACATTATATTAACTTTTCTTCTGCTATGCTTGTATAGCTATGAGTTGTTACAATGAAATTTGATCTAATACATATTCAGAAGGTTCGGCCATTTATTTAAATTATCTTACCAAGTTGTCTGTCAAACCAGATCTTCAAGTTTGAGCAGTTCTATTCTGTCAGTTTGGGTGGGAATTTCAAGTTATCTCAGGCCTTTTTTCTCAAAAGCTTCACATAATCTCGTGAAAAAAGAAAGCTTGAGCCTGAGAGAAGAGTTTCATTTCTAAACAACACTGAAGCTCTTCACATATGTACACCCCCTCAAATAACAATAATTTTCATTACGTACAACACCAAGCTCAATCTTTCACTCAAGTGGAGAGTTTTAAGGTTGTTAAATATACTAAAACCTCTTTTTAACTAAACAGCCATAAAATACACTTCTTTAACAATTATATTCAGCCCCACCTTACATTTCATTATGTATAGCAAAAACAACAGCTTATTATCTAAGACTGTATATTGGCTCTCCATGCAGCTTTAGAATGCAATTATTAGTTTTGACAAAGCTTTCTTTTAAAAATCACTCTAACATGTACTTGCTTTGGATTATTTATATTTATTTTATTTTAAAGTGATGGTGATGGTATTTTGTTTAATTAACAGACAGAAGTTAACACTGTTGTTACTTTTCCCAATAGCATCAAGAAAAACAAGATAGTACTAAATATATATGCTGTGTTCAAGCCTATAATAGTAATTATATAAGGAAAACAAATGTGAGTTCAACAATGTGTTATGCTGTAATTTTTTCTATTTTATAAATAAAATATACAGTAACTTCAAAGCATGCAATTTCAAATAAAAACCTGCAACTATATATTAATATGAACTCTAAACATTTCCATTAAAAATGTATAATTTTTTGTTCCAGCTCATAAAAAATATTGTCAATGAACTGTAAAATAAATATGCATAATGCAGAAAAAAAGAGTTAAATTACTTTTCATATACAGTCTACTTGCTTGTAGTCTAGTTTCTATTTATGTTGTAACCAAGTTTGTTATTGTTTCTTGCTTTATTGTTGAAGGTTTATATAAAACAAAAATTGTGATTGTTTACAAAAAGAAAAAATAAACATGCTTTAACATCATGTTACTTCCCTTGTAAATAAGGATTGAAGAAAGAGATAAGGAAAAAGGAAAAGTTCTTCATTGTCTCCTTATCTTTTTCTTTTTCTCACCTATCTTGCTTCCATTTGAAACTATATGCCTCTTTGAGGATATATTACTCCAATCCATTTGCTCTCTTTATTCAAGAATTGTATTTGGTTGTAGAAATGAGAAAGCAGGGTCAGGATCTTCAAAGAGCTTAATATAATTTGTAAGAAATATCTTTAGTCTGGCCAGGAACAATAAATGTACTTTTATTTGCTTCTTTTTAAGTTTTCTAATACATAGAAGGAATTGTTTTCTTTCTGCCATCACTGTTGTTGAGTAGTCATTGCCAAAACGCACAATAATTCCATCATATTTAAGTGGTGATTTAGCCCATGCAGTTTTAAATACCAGTTCTTTGTCTTGAGATGAAATAAACTTCACCTCTATAGATCTTGGAGAAGAACCAGGTTTTGCACAGTTTTACCTAGGGACCACTGTGCTCTCTCTCTATTCCCAAAGGGTGAGCTTCAGGAAGATCTAAAGTTTTAGAAAACCAGGCAGTTAAAAATAAATCATATTGTTATCTTCAGTACCTTCAGGAAGTCCAAATGTATGAATATTATTCCTTAGAGATCTATTTTCAGGGTCATCTACTTTAGTTGACAAGATTTTGTTTTGCTGCAATAAAAGTCCAATGTTGTCTCATTTATTTAGCCTTCCATCCATAACATTAAGGGATACTTTGATGACAGAGATCTGATTTTTTTCTGTACCTGAAGAACAATTTCTTCCGTTTGGAACAATCTTTCTTAAAATCATCAATTTTATTGTCCAGTCTGTCCATTTTTAATGATAATTCTTGAATATAAGACAAAAGTGACTGAAGGTCTTTCTTACATGAAGAGTCCTGAAGTGCCGCCTTAGTGTAGTTCTGCTGTCAGATAAAGTGAGAGAAATTACTTTTACACAGTTTCTGACAGTAAAGTTATTATTTTTTCAATTTTTTTAAAATATTCCTTTATAAAACTAAGGGCTTTTGAAATTCACTAGTTTGAACTGTTTAGGATTATTCAAACAAAAATTTTCCTGTCAGAAATATATCTTTTGTAGCAGAGCAGTGAAGAAGTGCTGCTATCCTTGTCTAATGCAGGCCATGACCCCACCCCAAGAGGTAGCTCTTAACAAATACCTCAGTTGGCTGCAGAATTAATACTTTGCTTTATTCGAGAGTTGCTTTCTGTACCAAAGGTACTGTTTTCCCCTTGTGGTCCTTGTTTATTTATTTGTTTGTTTGTTTGTTTGTTTGCTTGTTTAAAGGGCTTATAATTTTGCACAGATGACTTTAGCTGTGTGTGGTTAGCAATATGCTCTCTGTGTTAAAGATATAATGCATGGAGCATTTTCTTTGATTTTTGTAAAGTGACATTACAGTAATATTTAAAGAGCATCTATGGCTTCTAGTAATCTGCTGCTCATACATTTTTTCTGCTGGAAAACTGCTGTTCTACTAACTTTTTTAAAAGAAAAAGTAAACTTTTAATCAAGTATGTACAAATCACAGGAGAGTTTCAGTAAGAATTCAAAACTGAGCAAAGTTCACAGTCCTGTTTGAGGAGGACAAATTAGAAGTGATTGTAAACTAATAAGTTTAATGAGAGATGTCCATTTGGGTATAACTTATAAGAAGGTTTATATAGGACTTAAGTGTATCTCAATGGATGGTAGAATATTCATTGTTATATAAAAAATCTTATAACTATACATTCATTAGACAAGCTATGGCACCAGTGGACCATGTTCAACAAGTGTTGGGAGTGGCAGGGTATATATTCCCTAGTCTATGCTGGGTATAGAAGCACTTGAAAAAGCACTGATGATCAAAAAATTTAGAATCGGTGGCAAATAGAAACATATTTAGGGATCTGTAACAGGGATGACCAAGTGTTCACTGTAATCTGAAAACTCAAATCTAATGTCCTCACTCCTCAGTATTTCCTAATAAAGTGTGATAACAGCCCAATAAGATTTTTAAGTGTTAAGGAAATAGCTCCCTTCATATTTTAAGTTGCATTTCTCAGTCCCAGCTACTATTCCATCCATTTAGCTAATCCATCTAATATGTTGTGCTCAATTTGGACCAGCTATTACATACTTATCAGGTTGTTCATAAAGACTTCATTAGTGTCAGCCAGTTTAAATTTAGATTTATGTGTGATTTAAAGGAGGGGAAGTGATTCTCACAGAATTGACCCCAAAAGTGTGTCCCTTAAATTGCTGTCAGTATAGCTTTTTTGAGCGATTGAATAAATTCCAGTTGTTCCCCAGTGTGAGTGGGTCTATACTGCATAGCTAAGATTTGGTATTGATATAGTAAACACCCATCCAGTTAAGTTTAAATAGCATATAGTGGTGATGTAGGGACATTTTCTAACAATCTAGTGGCCTTTAATTTCTTGTAAAATGGGTTAATCCATTCCAAGTCCCTCCAGATTATAGCCTTCCAAACTGTATCTACCAAAAGAGAAGGAAAGCCTCTAGTCATCTTAAGCTGGATTAATGCAGTGTGCATGTCAAAACTGGGTAGTGAAAGTGCTTCTTATTTTTTAGACAGAGATAATGTATCCCAAGGAATTGTAGGTTTCTGGCTCAACTAAAGAAAAGAGGTAGGGATCCCTTGGATTTGTCATAGTAAGGCATTGCATGGGCATATAGGAACACTTTGAACTGCATATAAAAAGGCTGTACCATGACTATCATCCTGTGGTAAATAATCCAATTTCAAGGCTCTGAACAGTGTATAATATATTTTAGTTATATCAATGATAACATTGAAGTATCGGGTTACTAATTTTTTGCAGGTTTCAAGAAATTTTATTCCTAGAAATGCAATGCCTTGATTTCAATCTAGGAAGGAATAGTTGTGAAAAATTTACTGAGACTAAAATTAGAAATGTTTAATCATCTGTGCTTTATGCACATTCATTTTATACAACATCTGACCAATTCTTTTTATCTCTGAAAAGCATTGCTTAGTTCATTCCTGGATTCAGAAGGTATAAATGTATGTCATCTGCATACACAGAAAGGGATAAATGAAAGTATTGTGAAACATAACCCAGGAAAGGATCAGACCTTAATCTTTATATAATTGGTTCAAGATAACGTGCCAAGGGAACTGGAGAAAATATGCCCATTTGCAGTTTTATGCATTATTAAAGCCTGGGACCTATCTTAATTATTCTATGAGAGTTAGATTATAATGCCTGCATTAATACAATTAAGTCCTTTGAAAGACCCATATCTCCCATAACTTCAAATAGAAAACTCTAGCTTACTCTGTTTTAGGCTTTCTCAGCAAAAGACTTGCAATGAGGACAGGATAGTTTGTTGAGGAAGTGTATTATGTAATAAGACAAGCTGGTATTACATGTATATAACCCTGTCTGGTCCAGGTGAATTAGCTTGGGAAGGAGTGTGGACAATATGTTTGCTAATAACCAATTAAAAAAGTTATAATCATGATTTAAAATGGAAAGGGGTAGATATGAACCCAGTACTAATGAGTCCTTCATCGGGTTTGGAATGATCACCAGTGTTGCTTTCTTCCATGAGGTGAGTATTATTCTAGTGAGCACAATACTGTTTTGCAAAACAGTTAGAAAGTCAATAAGTTTAAACCACCAGTTGATAAATCACTGTTTGGAGGCTGTCAGGACCAGAGATCTTGTCTTTTTTCCTCTTTGAATGTACTTTCTACACTTCACCTATGGCAAATGGATGAATGATAGTTTAAGCTTGATCTTGCATTAATTTTGGAAGCTCAATATTTGCAAGGTATGATGCTATCATGATGTGTTGTGGAGCTGTGTAAGCCTCATTTGATTATAAATGTCTATGAAATGGCTCAGATTCCCCAAGAATCCTACCTGTCTACAGTAAGTTATTGTTGTTTTATTATCTTCTACTTGCCTCTTAGGTTCGAATCAGACAGCTGTCCCAGGATTTTATTCTTCTTTAATATGCCTTTTGAAGTTTAGCATGCCACAAAACTCCACTCTTTTTCACTTATTTATGGTGTGACTCCTAGATCTGTTGCACAGACAGATAATGTCCTTACTGTGCCCCAGACTATCCATTTTTGACTATGGAATGGCCAGCAGAGTGACATGGCTAGGATGGATGGATGTGAGAGTCTGATACTGGCTCACACACACTGAATGAAGAGTGGATAATTAAGTTTGTTACAATCCTTGTGAGCTCCACAATGCAAGCAGCATACCACTTGGTCTAGACGATGCACGAGTGGAAATAAATATGCACCCCCTGAATGCAGCCATTGTGGAGCTTACAAGGCTGCTGTAACATGGTGGCGTTAGATCACACTGCCTAGCAGTGATATGTTGCTCCATCAGCTTCATTTCTCTCATCACGGGCTCCAGAAATTGACCAAACTGAATCTGAGGAGACCAGTGAATAAGGGGAAGGGTTGATGGTAGCTGATCAATAGCCACAAGGAAGCAAGGGAGAAATTGTTTATGGTATGCATGTTTTCATGATATGATACATCCTGGAGTGAAGTCTGAGTTATCAGTGTTGGATAGATGATACCTTATTATATAATTTCTTTCCTTGAGAATGTGTGTCTGCTCTGGAAACATTACTAGATATCCTGAATATCATCCTTAACTGGATGAGGTGTAGTTAAAGCACACTGTTTCCAAGTCAGTAGCAATACTCTTTCAAGAATCCTATAGACCCTCAGCCATCCATAAATTATCATGAAATAGCATATTTTAGTGAAATAGGCTGAAGT